>NC_142410.1:549509-607009 GCF_059441095.1 Idiotropiscis lumnitzeri | reverse complement strand
CTTCGCACCGTCTAGCGAAACCACATCAACTAACTGGGTTGGCACTTTTAGTAGGGGAGCCGCTGGTTATGCCGAAAACATGATCTTGAGCTGGGTGGAACTTGGGGTGTGGAACGGGAACGTGAACGTGAAGGCCGGAACGGAGCGTGAAGGCAGGCGGGCTGTATTTCTCCGATCTGAGGCGACAGACGGGGAGAGAAGGTCTGCAAGTCTGGTGAAGGCATGGAAGGGATGGCAGTAGTCACCCCGGGACCGCGGTGGTCCCGAATAATGGGTCGCTTGGGAGGCGACGGCCGCATGTTTTCCCTTGCCCCCCCTTCGTTGGGGGGAGAGTGTTCATCCGACTCATGTACAGCACTAGGTGGCCCATCACTCGAGGAAAGAGGATAAACATTTTCAAATGTAGCGGAGGGGATCATGGATCGGGCGGGCGTGCGTGCGAAGAGGACGGCCTTCTCCCGGACAAGAGGTGGGCCGAGTGGCCCCCAAGTTCAACCGCGTGGATGCTCCGTCGGGGACGGCCCGGCGTTCGTGAAAGTCAGGCCGAAGAGGACGGCCTTCTCCCGGACACAAGTTGGGCCGAGTGGCCCCCAAGTTCAACCGCGTGGATGCTCCGTCGGGGACGGCCCGGCGTTCGTGGAAGTCAGGCCGAAGAGGACAGCCTTCTCCCGGACAAGAGGTGGGCCGAGTGGCCCGCAAGTTCAACCGCGTGGATGCTCCGTCGGGGACGGCCCGGCGTTCGTGGAAGTCAGGCCGAAGAGGACAGCCTTCTCCCGGACAAGAGGTGGGCCGAGTGGCCCGCAAGTTCAACCGCGTGGATGCTCCGTCGGGGACGGGCCGGCGTTCGTGAAAATCAGGCCGAAGAGGACGGCCTTCCCCCGGACGCGAGGTGCGGGGGACCTGCCCCTGGTTAGGTGACCAGGGGTAAGGGCGTGAGGAGGAATTTGCACTAAGTCCAACAAGAGACTGGGGGCCGGCGTTGGTGAAAGTCAGGCCGAAGAGGATGGCCTGCCCCCGGACGCGAGGTGGGCCGAGTGGCCCCTAAGTTACACCGCGTGGAGGCTCCGGAGGAGACGGGCCGGCGTCCGTGAAAGTTAGGCCGAAGAGGACAGCCTTCCCCCGGACGCGAGGTGCGGGGGACCTGCCCCTGGTTAGGTGACCAGGAGTAAGGGCGTGAGGAGGAATTTGCACTAAGTCCAACAGGAGACTGGGGGCCGGCGTTGGTGAAAGTTAGGCCGAAGAGGACAGCCTTCCCCCGGACACAAGTCGGGCCGAGTGGCCCCTAAGTTCAACCGCGTGGAGGCTCCGGAGGAGACGGGCCGGCGTTCGTGAAAGTTAGGCCGAAGAGGACAGCCTTCCCCCGGACGCGAGGTGCGGGGGACCTGCCCCTGGTTAGGTGACCAGGGGTAAGGGCGTGAGGAGGAATTTGCACTAAGTCCAACAGGAGACTGGGGGCCGGCGTTGGTGAAAGTTAGGCCGAAGAGGACAGCCTTCCCCCGGACGCGAGGTGGGCCGAGTGGCCCCTAAGTTCAACCGCGTGGAGGCTACAGAGGAGACGGGCCGGCGTTCGTGAAAGTTAGGCCGAAGAGGACGGCCTTCCCCCGGACGCGAGGTGGGCCGAGTGGCCCCTAAGTTCAACCGCGTGGAGGCTCCGGAGGAGAAGGGCCGGCGTTCGTGAAAGTTAGGCCGAAGAGGACGGCCTTCCCCCGGACGCGAGGTGGGCCGAGTGGCCCCCAAGTTCAACCGCGTGGAGGCTCCGGAGGAGACGGGCCGGCACCGTGAAAGTTAGGCCGAAGAGGACGGCCTTACCCCGGACACAAGTTGGGCCGAGTGGCCCCCAAGTTCAACCGCGTGGAATTGCACTAAGTGCGACCAGGGGTTGGACGTTTAGGTGACCAGGGGTGGGCCACTTAGGTGACCAGGGGTGGGCCACTTAGGTGACCAGGGGTGGGCAACTTAGGTGACCAGGGGCGGCAGATTTAGGCGACCAGGGATGGGACGTTTAGGTGACCAGGGGTGGGACACTTAGGTGACCAGGGGTGGGCCACTTAGGTGACCAGGGGTGGGCCACTTAGGTGACCAGGGGTGGGCCACTTAGGCGACCAGGGGTGGGCCACTTAGGCGACCAGCGGTTGGCCACTTAGGCGACCAGTGGTGGGCCACTTAGGCGACCAGGGGTGGGCCACTTAGGCGACCATGGGTGGGCCACTTAGGTGACCAGGGGTAAGGGGTTTAGGCGACCAGGGGTGGGACGTTTCGGTGACCAGGGGTGGGCCACTTAGGCGACCAGGGGTAAGGGGTTTAGGCGACCAGGGGTGAGACGTTTAGGCGACCAGGGGTGAGACGTTTAGGCGACCAGGGGTAAAGGGTTTAGGCGACCAGGGGTAAAGGGTTTAGGCGACCAGGGGTAAGGGGTTTAGGCGACCAGGGGTAAGGGGTTTAGGCGACCAGGGGTAAGGGGGTTAGGCGACCTGGGGCCGGAGAGGAGCACCTTCCCCGGGCACGGGCGGGGAGCGAGCGCCCCCCAGCTCCATAGCTCCGGGGGCAATAGGCCGGTGTCTGTCACACTTAGCCCGGAGAGGAGCACCTTCCCCGGGCACGGGCGGGGAGCGAGCGCCCCCCCAGCTCCATCGCTCCGGGGGTAATAGGCCGGCGTCTGTCACACTTGGCCCGGAGAGGAGCACCTTCCCCGGGCACAGGCGGGGAGCGAGCGGCCCCTAAGTTTACCCTAATGGAAGCTCCGGAGGAGGAGGGCGGGCGTCTGTCACACTTAAGCCGAATAGGAGCACCTTCCCCGGGCACGGACGGGGCCAAGCGGCCCCGAAGTTTACCCTAATGGAAGCTCCGGAGGAGGAGGGCGGGCGTGTGTCACACTTGGCCCGAATATGAGCACCTTCCCCGGGCACGGGCGGTGCCAAGCGGCCCCTAAGTTTACCCTAATGGAAGCTCCGGAGGAGGAGGGCGGGCGTGCGTCACAGTTAAGCCGAATAGGAGCACCTACCCCGGGCACAGGCGGTGCCAAGCGGCCCCTAAGTTTACCCTCATGGAAGCTCCGGAGGAGGAGGGCGGGCGTCTGTCACACTTAAGCCGAATAGGAGCACCTTCCCCGGGCACGGGCGGTGCCAAGCGGCCCCTAAGTTTACCCAAATGGAAGCTACGGAGGAGGAGGGCGTGCTCGCGTGACAGTGAAGCCGAATAGGAGCACCTTCCCCGGGCATGGGCGGTGCCAAGCGGCCCCTAAGTCTACCCTAATGGAAGCTCCGGAGGAGGAGGGCGGGCGTGTGTCACACTTGGCCCAAATATGAGCACCTTCCCCGGGCACGGGCGGTGCCAAGCGGCCCCTACATTTGCCCTAATGGAAGCTCCGGAGGAGGAGGGCATGCTGCGTGACAGTGAAGCCGAATAGGAGCACCATCCACGGGCACGGGCGGTGCCAAGCGACCCCTAAGTTTACCCTAATGGAACCTCCGGAGGAGGAGGGCATGCTCGCGTGACAGTGAAGCCGAATAGGAGCACCTTCCCCGGGCACAGGCGGTGCCAAGCGGCCCCTAAGTTTACCCTAATGGAAGCTCCGGAGGAGGAGGGCGCGCGTCTGTCACACTTAAGCCGAATAGGAGCACCTTCCCCGGGCACGAAGCGGGGCGCGATGGCCTCCGCCTCCATGACAAGATGGCTCCGGGGGAGTCGCGCCGGCGTGCGTGACCGCTGCGGCCGAGGGGAAGCACCCTCCCAGGACCAGAAAAAAAAAAAAGGAAAAATAAATAAATAAAGAATCAAAACCTTCATTTCAATGGGCGAGGCTAAAGTGGCATTGCGGGACTGCCGAATGCACACCGGAGGGCGGTTGAGTGGGAAAAAGTTGAAATAAGTAAATAAATACAAAAAGGACGAGGGGGGGAAAAAAAAGGTAAAAATGTCTAAAAAATCCCCCATTCATTTCAATGGGCTCGGCCGAAATGGGCTTGCGGGACCGCCGAGGGCACGCCGGAGGGCGGTTGAGTCGGTAAAAGTTGAAATAAAAGAATAAATACAAAATGAACGAGGGGGGAAAAAAAAGGCAAAAACGTAAAAAATTCCCCCATTCATTTCAATGGGCTCGGCTAAAATGGGCCTGCAGTACTGCCGAGAGGCCACCGGAGGACGCCCCAGTAGGCAAACGTTGACCCCCACACACGAGGGGTCACTTAGGCGACCAGGGGTAGCGTTTAGGCGACCAGGGGTAGCGTTTAGGCGACCAGGGGTAGCGTTTAGGTGACCAGGGGTAGCGTTTAGGTGACCAGGGGTAGCGTTTAGGCGACCAGGGGTGACTTTTAGGCGACCAGGGGTTGACAATTTAGGCGACCAGGTGTGACTTTTAGGCGACCAGGGGTGAGGTTTAGGCGACCAGGGGTGAGGTTTAGGCGACCAGGGGTGAGGTTTAGGCGACCAGGGGTAGCGTTTCGGCGACCAGGGGTAGCGTTTAGGCGACCAGGGGCGTTGCAGTTCCGCCGAATTGCATTAGGGGCGCTGCAGTAGGCAAACGTTGATCCCCCCTAGTCAGAGGGTCATTTGCCTACTTCCCAGGTTTACCCGGGTTTCCCAAAACACCTGGGGCACATTCTAAGGGATCTCGTTTTTTGTTGCAAAAATTTCTTCTAAGTCCCATTTCCAGCGGGCAACTTGCAAACATTGTATCCGACCGTGGAAGGCTGTTGGCAGGCGCGGCGCGGCTCACAGCCCGTCCTCAGGCACGGAGCTCCGGGGGAATTTTCCTCATTTCTTCTAAGTCCCCTTTCCAGCGGGGAACTTTCAAACATTGTATCCGACCGTGGAAGGCTGTTGGCGGGCGCGGCGCGGCTCACAGCCCGCCCTCAGGCACGGAGCTCCGGGGGAATTTTCCTCATTTCTTCTAAGTCCCCTTTCCAGTGGGGAACTTGCAAACGTGGTATCCGACCACTGAAGGCTGTTGGCGGACGCGGCGCGGCTCACAGCCCGCCCTCAGGCACGCAGCTCCGGGGGAATTTTCCTCATTTCTTCTAAGTCCCCTTTCCAGCGGGGAACTTTAAAACATTGTATCCGACCGTGGAAGGCTGTTGGCGGGCGCGGCGCGGCGCGGCTCACAGCCCGCCCTCAGGCACGGAGCTCCGGGGGAATTTTCCTCATTTCTTCTAAGTCCCCTTTCCAGCGGGGAACTTGCAAACGTGGTATCCGACCACTGAAGGCTGTTGGCGGACGCCGCGCGGCTCACAGCCCGCACTCAGGCACGGAGCTCCGGGGGAATTTTCCTCATTTCTTCTAAGTCCCCTTTCCAGCGGGGAACTTGCAAACGTGGTATCCGACCACTGAAGGCTGTTGGCGGACGCGGCGCGGCTCACAGCCCGCACTCAGGCACGGAGCTCCGGGGGAATTTTCCTCATTTCTTCTAAGTCCCCATTCCAGCGGGGAACTTTCAATCATTGTATCCGACCGAAGGAAGGCTGTTGGCGGACGCGGCGCGGCTCACAGCCCGCATTCAGGCACGGAGCTCCGGGGGAATTTTCCTCATTTCTTCTAAGTCCCCTTTCCAGCGGGGAACTTTAAAACATTGTATCCGACCGTGGAAGGCTGTTGGCGGGCGCGGCGCGGCGCGGCTCACAGCCCGCCCTCAGGCACGGAGCTCCGGGGGAATTTTCCTCATTTCTTCTAAGTCCCCTTTCCAGCGGGGAACTTGCAAACGTGGTATCCGACCACTGAAGGCTGTTGGCGGACGCCGCGCGGCTCACAGCCCGCACTCAGGCACGGAGCTCCGGGGGAATTTTCCTCATTTCTTCTAAGTCCCCTTTCCAGCGGGGAACTTGCAAACGTGGTATCCGACCACTGAAGGCTGTTGGCGGACGCCGCGCGGCTCACAGCCCGCACTCAGGCACGGAGCTCCGGGGGAATTTTCCTCATTTCTTCCAAGTCCCCTTTCCAGCGGGGAACTTGCAAACGTGGTATCCGACCACTGAAGGCTGTTGGCGGACGCGGCGCGGCTCACAGCCCGCACTCAGGCACGGAGCTCCGGGGGAATTTTCCTCATTTCTTCTAAGTCCCCTTTCCAGCGGGGAACTTTCAAACATTGTATCCGACCGAAGGAAGGCTGTTGGCGGACGCGGCGCGGCTCTCAGCCCGCACTCAGGCACGGAGCTCCGGGGGAATTTTCCTCATTTCTTCTAAGTCCCCATTCCAGCGGGGAACTTTCAATCATTGTATCCGACCGAAGGAAGGCTGTTGGCGGACGCGGCGCGGCTCACAGCCCGCATTCAGGCACGGAGCTCCGGGGGAATTTACCTCATTTCTTCTAAGTCCCCTTTCCAGCGGGGAACTTTCAAACATTGTATCCGACCGAAGGAAGGCTGTTGGCGGACGCGGCGCGACTGACAGCCCGCACTCAGGCACGGAGCTCTGGGGGAATTTCCTCCTTATTTCTTCTAAGTCCCCTTTCCAGCGGGGAACTTTCAAACATTGTATCCGACCGAAGGAAGGCTGTTGGCGGGCGCGGCGCGGCTCACAGCCCGCACTCAGGCACGGAGCTCCGGGGGAATTTTCCCTCATTTCTTCTAAGTCCCCTTTCCAGCGGGGAACTTTCAAACATTGTATCCGACCGAAGGAAGGCTGTTGGCGGGCGCGGCGCGGCTCACAGCCCGCACTCAGGCACGGAGCTCCGGGGGAATTTTCCCTCATTTCTTCTAAGTCCCCTTTCCAGCGGGGAAAGATGAAGATGTATGAAGATACAGAATTTTGGATGGCAATGGCACTAAGACGGAAACTAGATAAAAATAACAAAACCAAATTGCAATAAGTAAATGTTCCGCACATACTGTGGGTACTGATGACATTACTTTAGGAAAGATAAGACAGCAAAAGAAGCAGCTGCCAAACCATTCATAGGTGTGGCTGTGTGTGCGCTGATAGATAACGTTCTGCGAGACGACATCCTTGCAGACATGCAACAACAGAGTCTTCTGCAAGAGAAAAAACTATGGCTAGAAAAGGAGCTACTTTGACTAATGGCATATATGTCAGTTCAGATAAGAAATCGATTCTTCTAAAAAATCTTTTTCGATGGGTTGCTATTTTGACACATGGTGTTTCACATGTGTCAAACAGGAGGGATGGTTAGACAGATAAACCAATTTTATACAACATGTGGCTTTAATTTACTCTCAAAAAGATTTTTGTAGAGCCTGTATGATCTGTGCTCGACACAATTCTCAGGGAAACATAAGCCCAAAACAAGGACATTTTCCCCAAGCAACATACACCTTGTGCATTGTAAAAAAGTCATCTCAACTCAGACACCCGACAAGGGGAAGCTACGCAAGCCTGGTGACTAGCTGGGAGCAGATGAATAGGATCTGAAAACATTTTAGGCCAGTGAAGAATTATAAGCCACCCTACCCTATTAGGGGTCTCTCGGTTGACATGATTTTCGCGTGGATAAAAATTGAGATTTGGTGTTGTGTAGTTTTAGTTGCACTAAAAGCTGTTTTTCATGAATGGTTCCGAGACCATTGCTACGAGTAATTCCAACAGCTCTTCCGTCAACATGCCTTTTAGAAGTAATGACGAAATTGACACCTAATGCGGACTGCATTGCTTGGAATGATGTGTACCCTGCGACTAAGGCAACAAAAGATAAGCCTATCTTTTCTACTGATGTGGCAGTGGCTAACTTTACTTGTGTTAATCTCACAGGAACACAAAATAGAGTGGGAAGCTTATCATCAGCGTGGTGCAAAACAACTCTGCTCCAAGCAGGTACACTGCAGCCTATGATGCAGCCAAAAACTTTCTTATTAAACATTTTGATAATGAATTGAAAATCACAGCTGCCTATGTGAATAAAATAACACAATGGCCTACTGCTAAGGAGAGGATAAAAAGGGGCTACAAGACTATGCATTGTGCTTGGCCGAATGCTGCAATGCAATGCAAGAACTGCAATATTTGGACGAACTCAATATGCCAGCAAACATGAAACGAATAACACAGAAGCTTCCTGATAATTAGAATTAGAATTAGAAATCCCTTTATTGTCATTGTACTCAAGTGTGCAACGAGATTAGAGGGCTCCCCTCTCCAGTGCAATACAACAATAATACAGACAAATATATAAATTAGATAAATAAATAAGAGAGTGCAATGGAATTTAGTACTGAATAGGGTATATAAAAACACATCACAATGCTGTTCTGCAAGGTAAGGGTGTTCTCGTGTGTGTGTGAAAGTTCAGAATGGAGATGGCTCTCGGGAAGAAACTTTTTCTCAGTCTATTGGTCCTCGATTTGATGCATCTGTAGCGCCTGCCAGAGGGCATCAGGTCGAACAGGTGTGAGTTTGGGTGGGTATTGTCTTTGACGATGTTGAGAGCCCTTCTGAGGCACCGGGCGGTGTAGATGTCCGACAGTGAGGGGAGAGGGCAGCCAATAATCCTTTGCGCTGTTTTGACTGTCCTCTGGAGCCTCACTCTGTCCGCCTCAGTGCAGCCGCTTTACCAGGTGGAGACACAGTACGTCAACAGGCTCTCGATGGACGAGTGGTAGAAGGCTAGCAGCAGCTTCCTGTCCAGGTTGAATTTCCTGAGGACTCTCAGGAAGTGCAGACGCTGGTGGACCTTCTTTACCACTGCTGTGGTGTTGTGAGTCCAAGACAGGTCGTCGGAGATCTGTACTCCCAGGAACTTGAACGTGTGGACCCTCTCCACACACACGCCTTCGATGCAGAGGGGGGGCGGCACCGTCTTGTTCCTCCTGAAGTCCACGACAATCTCCTTTGTTTTTGCAGTGTTAAGGTGCAGTCTGTTGTCCTTGCACCAAGCTGTCAGTCTCTTTACCTCCTCTCTGTAGGCTGTCTCGTCACCTTCCGAGATCAGACCGACCATTGTCGTGTCGTCAGCAAACTTGACGATGGTGTTGTTGCCGTGGGCCGGGCTGCAGTCGTAGGTGTAGAGGGCGTACAGGAGAGGGCTCAGCACGCATCCTTGAGGGGAACCGGTGCTCAGCATGCGGGTGGAGGGCGTGTAGGGGCCGAGCAACACAGTCTGGGGTCTGTTGGTCAGAAAGTCCGTAATCCAGATGCGTGTGAGGGCAGGGAGGCCGAGAATGTCCAGTTTGGCGACGAGGATGTCTGGGGTGATCGTGTTGAATGCTGAGCTGTAGTCCACAAAGAGCATCCTTGCATAGCTCTGCCGTTGTTCCAGGTGGCCCAGCACAACATGCAGAGCAGTGTCGATGGCGTCCTCAGTGGATCTGTTAGCCCGGTATGCAAACTGGTAGGGGTCCAGAGTGGGAGGAAGGCAGTCCCTGATGTGCTGGAGAACCAGCCTCTCGAAGCACTTCATGATGACTGGTGTGAGAGCAACAGGACGGTAGTCATTCAGGTGGACGGCGGGTGACTTTTTGGGGACAGGAATAATGGTGGAAGTTTTCAAGCAGGAGGGGATGACTGCTTGAGCCAGGGAGCGGTTGAAGATCCTGCAGAAAACATGTGCCAGTTGGTGGGCACATGCTCTGAGGACCTTGCCTGGTATTCCGTCGGGTCCAGTAGCTTTCCTGGGGTTAACCGCCAGGAGCGCGCGCCTCACATCTATGAAACCCAAGGTCACAGGGGAGGTTTCAAGGACATTGTAAGATTTGTTGAATATCAAGTCAAGATAATTTCGGATCCAATCTTTGGTGATATCCAAAACACCACAATTGACACAAACAGAAGCAACAAAACTCAAGGCATACTTGCAGCAAAAATCACAATCCATGAGAAACACTTTTGCCACTGCTGTTTTTATGTCTAATGAAGAAGCTGTGGGTGCAAACAACAGAAATGTACAAACTCAAACACAAAGTGCACTGCCTACAACTGCAAACAATTGCCGTTTGTATTGTACACGACGACACGCACTGGATCAATGTTCAGAATTGAAAAGGAAGCCTCATAGAGAGAAACTGGACTTTCTTAAGGCGAAAGGAGTGTGCTGTGGCTGCCTGCACACAGGGCACATGAGCAAGGACTGGAGTAACCCCATGTCTTACAAAGTATGTAATCAAAATCACCACAGTGTTCTCCATATTGAAAAGAGGGAAAGAGGTGAAGAGGAAAAGCGGTCAAAGGAACAGCCAGAGGGAGCACGAGTGAGTGGCACAGTTGTTTCCACGTGTGGTCATACAGGGGCCGATGGCAGTAATGGCATTCTGTCAATCTTAGCTGTCAATGTCAAATGTACAAAAGGAAACAAAGTGTTTCAAACATACGCTTTTTTGGATCCAGGAAGTACTGATACTTTCTGCTCCGAATGTCATGTCATTGTCATTATCCACACCGCTTATCCTGTACAGCAGAGGTATTCAATTAAAAGTCACAGAGGTCCACGACTAAAATTTCTTCCAATTAAAAGGTCTGAACCAAAGACCAATTTCCCTTAATGTTTAGCCTATGTTCACGTTTTTATATCGTTTCAATATTTAGTCATTTTCAACAGAGCGCACTTATATACTAAATATTTAGCAATGTTCCCATTAAACACCTTTGCCAGTCAAACAAATATAAGGCGTTTATTTCACATTCAAGTAAATGTGGCTCCAGGAACCCAAGTTTGCCACTTCCAGAAAAAACTGTAAAATATCTCCTGCAGAAATAAATCAGGTGCTAAGTATTGAGTTAACATCATTTACCTTTTTTTATTAACATCATTTACCTTTTTTTATTAAATCAAAGAGTATACTGTATTTAAGCACTCCTTCACAACTTCCCCATCACTGAATGTTTTTTTATGTTTGCCCAAAATCCATGATACTTTTAGTGAACATTCGTTTGCATGCCGCTGGGCTGTAAACGAAAATTTAAAAATCTGTTATACTGAACTCGAAGTTCGATGTTTTTGCGTGCGCTCACCTCAAACCTCTGCGGATAAATTTGCAAAAAAGGGCGGTGCTTTGTTTCGTAGTGGCGCTTTGCAATGTTGCGACGGTTTCGGAGCATATGATGCACACTGGTTTTGAATCGGCTGCAGCTAGAACGAAACTACATTTCTCCATCCATTCATTTAAAACAACACGCATCGATCTTGCTAACTTTTTAGCAAGGCATACTGTCAGCAGCACTCTCTTCCGGTCTGCTGCGCAATTGGCAGTGGATCGTAAACGAAAGATTTGATTGGCTCAAATCAGTGACGCCTTTTCCGTATTAACTAGAATTGCAGCGCCAACGTTTGCGAATGCGCCCTGAAAAAAAATCATCATAGATTGGTCATGGGTCCGGTCCGAACCATCGCGCGGTCCGGATCCGGACTGCGGTCCGCCATTTGGTGATACCTGCTGTACAGGGTCGCAAGAGGGTGCTGTAGCCTATCCAAGCTGACTACGGGCGAAAGGCACACTACACCCGGAACTGGTCGCCAGCCAGTCACAGGGTAGACACAGACACCATCACTGAGTGGGAACTGAACCCACACTGCCCGCACACAACTCAGGCGAGTGTACCACTACACCGACAGTGACTGCTCCGAATGTTTAACGGAAAAACAAAATCTTAAAGGTAAAAGAACCAATATTCATATATGAACTATGACCCACAACACCACTATGCCAAGTTACATGATTTAAGGCTTGGAAGTTTGTGGTGCTGACCAACAACCATTATTATCCGCTTCCCAGCACATTCACACAGAAACAAATGCCAGTGTCGGGAGACAATTTAATCAGTGAAGAGCAGTTGAAGAAATGGTCTTAAGGATGCCCACATTCCTCGAATTAACGCCAATGTTGATTTGTTGATTGGCACAACCGCCTCAAAGGTAATGGAACCATGGGAGGTGATCAACAGTCACGGCGAGGGACCATATGTTGTCAGAACTCTTCTTGGCTGGGTGATTAATGGGTCGCTACAAGGAAACAGTGCAACACAGAATGGCCACCCTCCTGCACTTGTTAATAGGATCAGTGTTGACAGACTCCAACAGTTGTTGATAAATCAATACAATCAGGATTTCAATGAAACATTTTCCAATGACAGAGAGGAGATGTTAGTAAAGGAAAGGAGATTAATTGAAATAATGGAAAGTTCAGTCCAATTTAAAGTTGCACATTACATGACAAAACTGCCTTTTAGGGATCTAAGTGTTAACATACCAAACAGTAAGATAATTTCAAACATGCAAGGTCAGTTTGGACAGGAGGATGAGGAAGTTGCAACCATTCCCCTTGAAGGCAACGATGGCAAAACCAACCTGGAAAAGTCTGAGATATTGACTATTATAGTGTCCACTCCCTTGTTGGACATGGACCTTGGTGGCTGCCAAGGAACAAGCGCACTCAATAAAGGTGGCATAGAGAATCTAGCATTCGACCGTTTGTTTAGTTCGAGTGGCGCCTTTAAGAAACCTCCCACCAAAGCCCCAATCAACATTAAGTACAATGCGCCCACCACGCAGATTCAACCATCTGTCAAAGCATTTGATTTTCTCAATGAAGAGTTGGCAGTGGGTGGCATGGTGTCCAGCCGAGAACAGAAGCGGGCACAATATCAGCAGGTTGAAGTCCTTGTCCAGAAAGAGGAAGAGGGTAGAATGCAGGCTTATAGCTGGAGCCTCCCCAAGAAGCATAAAAACAAGAGAAGTCAAGAGAAGATGAAGGACCTACCTGTTTCGGTCTTTGGATGAGAAAGATGCGTCTATGAAACTGTGGTGTGCTGCAGGCGTTCATTTATCTGGAGATAAAACCAGAGGGTTTCACCGTGGGAGCCAGTATGTTTTAAAGAAATGCGACAGGACCAGAAAGTCCCAAAAAGAAAACATGATCTCGAACACCCTGGAAAAACTGGATCAAAACTCATGAGTACTTACCCTCACGACAAGAAAGACAAAAATGTAATAGAGATAAAGAAATTTCTTACCTGGAGACGTTGTTGTGGTTTCAACAGCTCCTTGTGGATCTTGGATACTTGGAAAGATTTAGAGAAATTTCATGATAAAAAGGGACTTGTCTGTTCTGTACATCTTGTTGGAATTTAGCTTAATATCAATGTTAGAATTTAACTTTAACCCAATGTAAACTCAAATTGGTAATCTGACTCCAATTTGCGACCTTACCCAACTCTCACTCATCCAACAATATGCGCGCTCGTTCTGCAATAGAAAGGTATCAGGAAGCCGGCATTTTCACGCACAAGTGGGTTTATTCCCAATACACAGACTTTCTACATGGCACCTGGGTCTCGGGTCCCTCTCAATACAACTCTACACCTCTCTTGCCACCAGCGAATGTACTACCCGAGTTGCCCAGTAATGATTCATCCTATACAATATGCAAATGGCACAGAGACAAAGGCATCCTGGCATGATTCTATTGGCTATGTGTATCCTGCAGTTAACTTTAGCTTGCTCTTATTGGTCTTTCTTCAAGTGGTGGCTCCTCCTGCTTGTGGTTGAAGGGTCCAGTTTCTTGTCGACCCCTTCCCGCTCGAGGTGTCTGTCTGCGCCAGGCACCAACCTAAAACCTCCCAAACCTTCACATTCTTTCACTTTCTTTGTTCAGCTTCACCAGCCGCACACTCAGCATTCCACAGAATAACAGTGACACAAGATGCAGGACATCGAATAAAACTAGCCAGGTTTAAACTCTTCCACTCCTTTATTCCCTCTCATGACCTCAGACAACTGAGGTCATCACTCGAACCCCTTATTTTATTGTTAAACACGAGCTAAAAATCAAACAACGAAAAATTAGTAACAACTATAAATCCATAGAAGGTGAGGTCATGCTCAATAGAAAGTTAGTAAAAGACTAAAAATCAATAAAAAATTAGTAAAAATTAAAAATCAGGAGAAAATCTTTCCAAATCAAGTGGGTGATCGAATAATTTCGCATATACACCAACCTCGGGGTCTTGGTCACAAATATTACAAAACAATATCACCTGTGTGTCTGTCAACCTATTTGAGCTGTCCTCCCGTTCCTCGTACATGACCGTCTGGTTGCAGTGGTACTGTAACATCACAATTTTTTGTCTCCACTCCGTCTGTCTGAAAAACAGTCTCATACTGTTAAAGAAATGTAAGTTTTGTCTTTCTCATCTGTATGTTTTGTCTGTTTAGTTTTGTCATTTTATCAAATTTCAAACTATAACTATGCTTACAGGTGCGGTAAATTTTGTTAATATCCAATTCTCCCATTTTGCATATGCATTCTTATCTTGCTGGCCTCTGGCTGAACCTTTCAGCCTCCTTTGGGTGCCAGGTACGTGACTCCCCAACGCCAGATCCCTTTTCTGTAAACACCTTCCCCGGGGCGTTGATGACTCCTGACCCCTCGTAGATAACGCCGAGGCCTGATGCCTCTTAAGGCTGTAACTTATGCATTAGGGAGGTTCAACACAAGGCTTGGTATTTCTAAAGCAACAATATCGTCATGGCCACAAAATAAGCCGCGCATGCCAAACCCTGTGAAAACACACTCCACAGGTCAAATGAAGCTCAAAGTGAACATCCTTAACACATTCATTAGGAGCAAACATACTAAAAGCGTAGAAAGCAAGCCCATCATTCAGAAATAATAAGAAACAGGACAGCCGTGTCCATTTTTATGTTTGATTTGTATGTGTTTCAATTGGTCAGTATCTCCCCCTCTCTTGACCTGCCCATCCGGGCAGTCAACCATCAGGCTCACCATAGCGGGGAAAGACCTCCGGCGCGGGTCGAAGTTGTGAGTAATGGTACCACTTCCGACCTCTCGTGTCTAATTGCACCATACTTTCATCTGATAAATGCTTTTGTGTAATTAATGTTTAACATATTTTGTAAATATAAACCTGCTCAATTAAATAATTGACCTTCTATCCCGTAAGTATTTAAAACAATGCCAGCAATCGTTACACAATCCTTCCAAAAATGCATGCCATGCTAATTAATTGTATTCAATCACCTCTCCCAACTTGATTGTGAAGCTTGTATCAGTCACTTGAATAATATAATGTGCTTAACGTACACCCACCAAATATTATATCTATTTCAATCCCCAGACCGTTGCAAAAGCATTCTTCGAATATAATCTAGACCGTGGCATCCACACAGGCATTGTATTCAGAAACAATACTCAAACGTATTAATTTAGTTTTATCAATAATCACCACAAGCATTGTTGGTTCGCAATAATGTCCTAAAGATATCCAGCTAATATGGCACAACACTAGAATCTGGCTTCGCAACATGGGCAAATCATTCCCAAATTAAATCAAATTTAGTTCACTGAGTTCCAATATCTAACTGTGTTTAGGAATTACAAATTAAGCCTGAGCTACCACTCCAATTTTGACCGTTCTTCTTGACAAATCTTTAAAGCAACCCAAATGAAATAGTAACCATTGATGATAATTATAAAACAATAATAATAAAAGGAGATCCCAGAACTATAATAACGCAGATACCAAATTAAACCATTTTTTACGGGATGACTAGGTGCTCTCCAAGACATAGACAGCTCCAAGACCGCTGCAGTCTACACCTATTGTATTCCGAATGCCTCACTCCACCTCCGGGCCGTGCCAACTCTGACTCTGTCACCTGGGGAAGGGTGTATAGACAGTGAAACAACTGGGGGAGCTGTGGAGCCGAGCCCAAAATCAGTTGGGCCCCGTGTCCACAACCCCTCCTGGCAGAGATGCACACAGAGCTACCTCTCCCGAGTGACCCGTCTCATGAAATTTCGAAATTTAGTGATGTCCCCAAAACCGAAGAATTTGTAGTTGGTGTTGAACTATGATATCCTGATAGTGACGCAGAGTATTCAACAACTATGGAGCCTTGCTCTTTAGTATGAAAACGCGCATCAATCAGTATGATATGTGGCTCGGCGAAAGTAAACAATTCATACCATTTCCGCTGCTCAGGGACAAGGCATGCATGTGAGGCCACGCCGGTAGACATAACAAATAAAGAATTCTAATGCAAGCTGTACTAAATTTAGATGAACGCCTTTTGACAAACCAAATCATGTGGGATCATATGTACAATGTAATGTGTGAATTGGTGAATTGAATGGGTGGGGGTTGCTACACCACACAGACAAGAGCAGGAACAGGGCATCCCTACCGTGGGAGAATTGAGAACCAGGTTTCAGAGCTGCCCTCAAATGTTTCAGTTCAGTTCAGCCACTGGGAAGGCAGAGAGCACGGCATATGCTCTCTCCGACGGATGTGCACAGTCAAAATCAGTCCCATCCGGGAATGCCACTCGAATTCCAGTGTTCGTTCAGTCAATGGCGGTGACTCAGGCAATCTCGAGAGTCCACATGGCTCACTGGGCGATGCGGAAGGAGCTCATAGCTCGCCCCAATATCCAGCACCATCGAAAACTTGTCCATCCACCGTTCCCGGAATGCTGGGACCTGCCAGTCCTCGAACGCTGAAGCTCCGTGGCCCCCTGTCCTAGAATGGGGTACCAGCGGGTTTGTGTCAAGAGTGCGTTGGGAGTGGGTAACGGTGGCGCCCCCTGCGCTGGTGGAGCTCTTTGTGACAGATATGGCACCGGAGGATGGCACATCCCAGAAAGTGGCTCGATGTGGACAGCTCATCACCCAGTGACCCCACACCCCACAGCAAGTGCACACCCCACTCACAACCCCCGTCTGTAACCACCCATACCTCTGTTACTGCAATCCCAACCTCGTTGACCGGCCTGCTATGGACAGCAGTCAGTCTGCTGTGGCGCTGCGTCACCCGAACCTTGCCCAGAAGCAGCAGAAGTGGAAGGAGCAGCTGCCTCCTTTTTTTTTTCTTATCTCTCTTGGCCTCCTAAACCGATTAGCATTTTTCATTGATGGACTATTTCGCCTGATGTCTGCCACTGGGAGGGGCACGCCCTTGTGGATGGCCAACTGGAACAGCTGTGTAATGTCGACATTATTGGATGGGTCACTGCCGGAAGTCTCACTCTATTCACGTCTCGCCCTGGCCACATAGACAAGGCCAGTCTCCCCCTTCCCCACCTGAAAGACACAGCAACATCGACCCCAACGGGCCCAGAAATCTCTGATGCACGGCACGGCCAATCTCACCTGAGGTGTCCTCATTTAGCTGGTGACCGTCATGCTGGTCAGCAGGTCTGGCCTCTGCCTCAAGTGAGGACAGTTCCTGTTAAGTAAATTTTGTCCCGCTTGCAACTCTGTATAAACCTCTCTTAGTCTGGTGTCTCCTTTGTAGGAGATTTCAACCAACGTGACCTTTTTACAACATGTCGAATAAACCAATGTTGACTTTTCTGCTATCTTTACAGCTGTGAGAGCTGTCACTAACACTTCCTTTCCCCTTGGGTAATTACAAATGTCTTATCTTCAAACTTCTTACAAGCACCCAGTATCCTGGCTTCACTATTTTAGTGCCCCTGCTGGGAGACAGAAAGATCCTTGTCACTCTAAATTTGCGCCTGTCTTTTGTTTTCCTAACACTTTTCACATATGGTCAACTAAAGTTGCTTCAACATCTATTTCCCATTTGTTCTTAAATTTGAGGTATTCTATAAGTTCTTCCAAACAGTGTTTTACAATGTCTTAGTCCTAAATACAATGAAATACGTTACAATGGAAAATATCAGAATAAAATTTCATACATCCAACATAAGACACGTGCTTGTGACCACTTCAGGGTCATTTTTGTCTGAAATATCTCCTGTACAACAACTTACCCTTGCGTTAAGTGAGTAATTTTCCATAAAAACAGTGCCACTAATTCGACATTAACTTCAAGTATCACTGCTGTGGTGCTGTATTATATGGAAAAGTCTGAACAATCCAAGAAAATTTTGCCCTATCCTGGACTGGGTGTGTGTTATCTAGTCGCGCATTCAATGTGAATAATAATAACTCCTGTGGAGCACAAGAACAGGCTAAAGCAACAACTATATTTTAATCTGTTCCGTGGACCCTAAATTAGAATATTTTATATCTCCCTCCTTGTTGAGGAGAACCTCCGGGATGGGCGTGTTGAGGTGCTATGTGAAGCGTTCTCCGGCCTTCTGGTCACACAGGTCACATGTCACTTCAAACCTGTGGAGAGAGCTGGAGGAGTAGCAATTGCCAGTGAGAAGGGCCAAATTACCTCCAACCTGAAACTTTCAGTTTTGCATAAATTTTGTGTAATAACGTCACTCAACCATTCACTTGATGTTTGAATTTAATTACTCCAATCTTTCTCCAATAACACTTTGAAAATCAATACTTGGGAGTGCAATAGGGATTCAGGTTGATCAGGCCTGTCCGTCCATTGCATCCCTGGTACTGTAAGGGCTTGCTGGTGTCCTCAATCAATTTTCTGTTTCTTTCCTGAGGCCCGTCCCTTAAACATTCACTCAAACCACATATGCATACAAACACTTTTTCTTTCACACTTTCATTCACCAAAAGATACTTTCCAATTGCACACAGAGACCCCTCCCTTGGCGCGTCCGCCTTGATTCCACTGAGATTTGTGCTGGCAGTTCCTTAATTTTGCCTCAATTTAGCCAGCGTATGCCAAAATTTACAACTGTGGGTCTCTTGCTTTTCGCATTCACTCTCCGTGATGTCGTTTCTCCTCTCCTGGACGTAGCTGACGAAACTGCACCTGTGACATCAAACAGCTCATAGATGCGGATGTTAGCAGTCTGGTATTTATGGAATGCTGTCATGTCCTTTAAAATTGTCATGTCTGCGTTCGCCTCGGACAGTCAAAAAAACATCTGTCTTCCACCTTTGTCACATTTAATACACATCAGTTAATAAATCATCTACAAAAATATTTAGTCCCACTTTATATTTGGTAAACCAATCTCCAATGGCTAGATATTCCCCGTTCCAAAGATTTTCTTTCAACATGTTCATAGAATACTTCACTTAAAACTTATCCCAAAACCATAATCCCTTTTGCTTAAAAATTAAAATTTTAATAAGATTGTCGCCGCCCTGCTGTTCCTCAGGCATCCCCTGCATGTTTCAGTGTTTAACTTGTGTTCTAATTCCCTGCTAATTTGTATTTATTGTTAGGTTGAACATATATTTTATCCTGTACCTTACTACACTAGCACTGCAAAAGAATTGCTCCACAGTGCGACCCATGCTCGACCACACGAGAAGACCTCAAGGAGAGGCAGATGCCTGAAGATTAGATCAACGTCTGCAACATCGAGGGGGGGGGGTGCCGAGACACACCTCTGAAACAAAAGGACTGTGACCTTCTTTCGAGAGCACCAAAAGGCATATCTTCCTTTTCAATCAGTTAACGACTGCCATTGATGCCTGTTTTTCCTCTTGTGTCTGAAATGTTTACATGTTCCTGCTGGTGCCATCCGTGAATCGTTATCTTTTACATCTCAAACCATTCTGCCCCCCCAAGGTGACTACGGGGCCATTAATGGCGCCGTCGGATCGGGCGGCGGCTCAAACACATACTGTTGCGAGTCTGGCAACTGTGGATGAATGCCTCTCAGACATTCCGTCTTTTCTTCCACTTTTTCAATCACTTCATCCTCTTTCTCTGACTTCCTCCCCCTACTTGGGAACGAGCACCTAACTTCAAAGAGCTGTTAACTCTTTGTTACAGCACACTCATGATTTTACGATTACACCTATACCCATTGACTTCTGTAAAATCTTCCTCACTCTTATTTTATTTTATTTTTTTCCAAATTCACTCAAAACGATCAAGGTATCAAATCACAAACTACAAAGTCAGGAACCACCTATGCTCTTGCAAAGGTTTCTCATGCTCTCAAAAGCTTCATTCAATCAAGATTTCATAACACCAATCTTTTCTTTTTCTTTGTGTCATTTCCATCTGTGCATTTCATTCCAGTTACTAATTACAGTTACCTTAATAGAAAGACCATCAACTCAAGTATGAAACATAAAATATTTATTTCTTCAATTCCTCCTTACAGCAGACCCTAATTCTTATCCTTTTCTTTTCTTATTGAACTTCCAATCTCTACACTGACACAATTTATTTCTCTTTTCTCTAGCTTTCTTTCTTTCTCTTTTCTTATTTCATCCCTACTTCATGTCTTTCTTCTCTTTTTTATGTTTCATTTTTATTAATTTATTCTTAATCTCCGTGCCACACCCGGGACCCGAGACCACTATCACACTTACAACTCTCCTTCGCCATCTTGAAATCAAAATCCACTCGTGCGTGTCCCAAACACACTTCTTACGCAGAACAATTTTAGCCTTCACATTCACACAGCTTCCACACAGACACGTAAATCCCAGATTTTAAACCGTGTCCCGATATGTAAATCCCAGATTTTATACCGTATCTTAACCACGAATAGTTCCAAACTATTCTAGTAGATAAATCCCAGATTTTACACTCTACTAACGTCCACACTATTACACTTTCATTTTTTGAACTATACTACTTTACTTTTGCGCCATTAATTATGCTAGAAGGTAAATCCCAGATTTTACACCCTAATAGCGTCCAACACTTTTACGCTTACTACGTTCCGCTCCTCCTTCCTCTTATAATTTAGTGTTGCCAATGTGCAGAATTTGAAAGGGTTCTGCTTACCTTGTTTCACTGTGGGCCCAAGAGGAAAGACGGTCGGATGTGTGGCTCTTTTATCCTTTATCAGGTCGTCACCTTGTGTGGACGTGCGAGACCCAGTCTCATGTGGTTTTTCTCGAAGTTCCAAACTTCTTTTACCTCTCATGCATCGCGTCGGCGTCACCATAAATTGTTGGAATTTAGCTTTATATCAATGTTAGAATTTAACTTTAACCCAATGTAAACTCAAATTAGTAATCTGACTCCAATTCGCGACCTTACCCAACTCTCACTCATCCAACAATATGCGCGCTCGTTCTGCAATAGAAAGGTATCAGGAAGCCGGCATTTTCACGCACAAGTGGGTTTATTCCCAATACACAGACTTTCTACATGGCACCTGGGTCTCGGGTCCCTCTCAATACAACTCTACACCTCTCTTGCCACCAGCGAATGTACTACCCGAGTTGCCCAGTAATGATTCATCCTATACAATATGCAAATGGCACAGAGACAAAGGCATCCTGGCATGATTCTATTGGCTATGTGTATCCTGCAGTTAACTTTAGCTTGCTCTTATTGGTCTTTCTTCAAGTGGTGGCTCCTCCTGCTTGTGGTTGAAGGGTCCAGTTTCTTGTCGACCCCTTCCCGCTCGAGGTGTCTGTCTGCGCCAGGCACCAACCTAAAACCTCCCAAACCTTCACATTCTTTCACTTTCTTTGTTCAGCTTCACCAGCCACACACTCAGCATTTCACAGAATAACAGTGACACAAGATGCAGGACATCGAATAAAACTAGCCAGGTTTAAACTCTTCCACTCCTTTAATCTTCAAACCAAGACCAGTGTGCTCGATAGACCAGTGACAAAGATATGTCTTCTCTGTGAGGCAACTGAGTAACGTAACACATATTGTATTCATGTTTCAAGATATACCCAGTAGATGGTTTATGTTATAAGATTGATTATTTGTATGTACTCTGTTATTTGTTTTTATTTGTAATGCTTTAATTTTATTTAACCTTAATGGCTCATTGTGTTTGAAGATTGTAAATTGGTTTGCCCTCTGTCAAGCCCAATTAGGGGCCAGTGTGTAAGAGCCATTTATTATGTTGAAGTATGTGTTATGTATTTTTGGTCTGTATTAAATCTCGTAGTTACGTTGGACATCATCACACAGTGTGTGCGTTGAGCAATGAAAATGAGAGCTCTCCATGTCATCCTGCACTGCTTCATTGCGATTAAAAAGTCATCCGTCTCCACCTGAGTCTTCATTCATCCTTCCCTGAAATAATGGTAGAAGATACAATAAAAGTGGCGACGAGGATGTCTGAACCTATGACAGTTTTTTTTTCTTGAGTTTATGCGAGTCGCAGTGCTCGGATCCAGGTGATAGTCGGTGCCATTCCCCCGGCGGTGACGACGCTGTTTTTCTCCGGGAGGACTTTACGCTGAGCGCGGAGGAAAAGTGAGCGTCAAAAGGGATTTGGAATCTGCGGACATTAAAAGTTTTGAGAAAGACAGTCAAGTAAGTGGCAGGCTGATTAACCAGGCGCAGGATGGCGGGAGTTATCGGCTCGATTGGCCCCTTTGACGAGGATGTGGAACAGTGGAGCTCGTACACGGAACATTTTGGCTATTTCGTTCAAGCTAATGGTATTGAGGACGCAAAGAAAGTACCTACGTTTTTGAGTGTGATGGGTCCGAAGACATTTACTTTGCTACGTAATCTGGGACAACCAGCTACACCAGGGAGTAAAACATATGAAGAAATAGTGGGTGTTCTCACGGGCCATTTTTCACCAAAACCTCTTGTCATTGCAGAGAGATATAGATTTCACAAGCGCAGTCAAGAGGAGGGGGAGTGCGTAACCATGTTTGTGGCAGCTTTGAGAAAGCTAGCTGAACATTTTGAGTTCAAAGAGGTGCTAAATGACACACTATGGGACAGACCAGTGTGTGGATTAAGAAATGAAGCAGCACAGAAAAAGTTGCTAACTGAAAGCTACCTGACCCTGGAAAAGGCTATCAACATCAGTCTTACAATGGAAATGGTGTCCAGAGAGGCTCAGCAACTAAATGCTACAGGAAGAGTGCACAACGTTGCAGACAGTCAGAGCAGTTCTCCAGGACCGTGTTATAGGTGTGGTAAAACAGGTCATCTTGCATCTACCTGCTGGTGTAAAGAAATGGACTGTCGTCAATGTGGCAAGAAAGGACATGTGGAAAGAGTATGTCGGAACAAGAAAACTACGGAAAAGAGTAAGAAACGGGACTTAAAAGACAAATTCAGAAATAAAAAGAAATTGTACACTGTGAAAAATGACAAAAGCTCATCTTCTGATGAAGAAATGAACGTGAACACAGTACGTATAATGAATGCCGATGCAGCTCAAATTGCTATTGGGCTCAGACTAATCTGGAAGGGCATACAGTTAAAATGCAGATAGACACAGGGTCTAAGGGCATCGCTTGTGTCATATCAAGTCTACAAGCAGTGCATGAAATATGTTCCTTTACGCCGTCCTGACACCGTCTTCAAATATACAGGACATAAAGTGCACATTAAAGGAATGGCCGAGTGGTCTAAGGCGCCGCGTTCAGGACTCAGTCTCCCCAGGAGACCTGGGTTCGAATCTCAAATTTCCCCATTGTGGGACTAATAAAGGGAATATTATTATTATTATTATTATTATTATTATAACAGTTGAGTGTAACAGTCAAACTGCTAAACTACCACTGTATGTTACGAGAGGAAATACACACACACGACCACCCTTACCTTGCAGAACAGCAACGTGATGTGTTTTTATATATCCTGTTCAGTATTATTTTCCATTGCACTAACTATTCTCTTATTTATCTAATTTATATATTTATCTGAATTATTGTTGTATTGCACTGGAGAGGGGAGCTCTCTAATCTCGTTGCACACTTGAGTACAATGACAATAAAGGGATTTCTGATTCTGATTCTGAAACTTTGCACCAATCATGGGGCGTGTGTGGCTGAAAGCATTACGTCTTGATTGGCAAGAAGACAGTTGTCAAACAAGAATTTACAACTGCAAACCATCCTGGACAAGAATGAGGAGATTTTCCGACTAGAGTTAGTTAGCATGAAAAATATCACAGTGAAACTACACATTAAGCAAGGAAGCCAACCAGTGTTCATGAAGGCTAGGACAGTGCCTTACGCCATTCGTATCAAAGTCGAGGCATACTTGGAAGCATTGGTCAAAAGTGGAGTGCTGGAACCTGTTACAACAAGTGAATGGGCAACTCCCATTGTGCCAGTACACAAAAAGAATGGAGGAATACGCACATGTGAAGACTTCAAAGTGACTGTCAATCCTATGTTGAGTGCAGAGCAATATCCACTCCCACTGATTGATGATTTGTTTGCTGGACTGAGCGGTGGACAAAAGTTCAGTAAGATTGACTTAATTCAAGCATATCTGCAAATACATGTGGATGAAGAGTCACATGAAATACTGACCATAAATACTCAAAATGTTTAGGTATTGCAGAATGCGATTTGGTATTACATCGGCTCCAGCAGTATTTCAGCGTGCCATGGGTCATATTCTCAGTGGATTACGTGGTGGACAGTGTTATTTAGATGACATACTGTGCACCGGAGCAACCGATGAAGAACATCTTCAAAATTTGGATGCTACACTGCAAAGATTACTTGAATATGGACTCAGATTTCGCAAGGAGAAATGTGACTTCCTGAAACCATCTGTGGAGTACCTAGGGCACGTCATAGATGGGAAAGGCCTGCATACTTCACCTTCAAAGGTCGCAGCCATTGTAGACGCCCCTCCACCTGAGAACGTGAGTCAGCTGTGATCTTTTCTGGGATTGCTGAATTATTATGGAAGGTTCATACCGCACTGAGTGTCACTGCTACGACCGCTACATGAACTGTTATGTCAAGACAAGAAATGTAAATGGACTAGTGAATGTCAACAAGCATTTCATAATGCGAAAAATGCATTAACCACGTCTAAGGCGTTAACACATTTCAATCCGTCATTACCAATCCAACTGGCATGCGATGCGTCACCCTATGGAGTGGGTGGTGTCATCGCTCATGTGTTTCCGAATGGTGAGGACAGACCTATTGCGTTTGCATCCAGGACGTTGAACAAGGCAGAGTCGAATTATGCTCAACTGGAATGAGAAGCACTGGGCATTGTTTTTGGTGTGAAAATTTCACCAATACTTATATGGAAGGAAGTTTACTCTGCTCACAGATCATCGACCTCTGACAACTATCTTGGGACCACACACAGGAATACCGTCTCTTGCAGCTTCGCGTCTCCAGCGATGGGCTTTACTGTTGTCGGCTCACTCCTACGACATTAATTATCGGAAATCAGTCTCTCATTGTAACGCAGATGGACTTTCAAGGTAGCCACTTCCTGTCATGTAACATGAAACAAACTCAGTGGACATCTACTTCATGAGCATTGAAAGAGCGCTGTTGGAATGGATCTTTATATCAATGTTAGAATTTAATTTTAACCCAATGTAAACTCAAATTAGTAATCTGACTCCAATTCGCGACCTTACCCAACTCTCACTCATCCAACAATATGCGCGCTCGTTCTGCAATAGAAAGGTATCAGGAAGCCGGCATTTTCACGCACAAGTGGGTTTATTCCCAATACACAGATTTCTACATGGCACCTGGGTCTCGGGTCCCTCTCAATACAACTCTACACCTCTCTTGCCACCAGCGAATGTACTCTCCGAGTTGCCCAGTAATGATTCATACTATACAATATGCAAATGGAACAGAGACAAAGACATCCTGGCATGATTCTATTGGCTATGTGTATCCTGCAGTTAACTTTAGCTTGCTCTCATTGGTCTTTCTTCTCCCGCCGAATCCCGTGGCAACTCCTCCTGGTTGTGCTTTGTTCATCTCGGCTTTCCCCTCCTTCTGGTGATCCTGCAACATTCCATCCTTGCACAACCCCCGCAACCCCCATTCTGTTGCTTATGCTCCCACACACACAGTTTCACCCCCACACACACTCTCAGCATTTTACAGTATCACATTTTCATACACTGGATGCAGCAACATCAAATGAACTATGTTAAGATCAAACTCTTATATTCCTTTCATAGTCAAATGTATGAAATCCTTTAAGTGTAACCGAAGTTTAGACCATGCTAATGACAAGACCCTCAGGAGAGGAATGCAGGAAGATTGGATCACAGCTGCACCACAGGAGGTGTGAACGAGACCCCTCTGAAACAATGGACTTCCATGCCGGGATCACAAAAGTGGCTCCTAGCAGTCTACCCTTTGTTCTGTTTAGATTGACTGCCATGATTACATTATCCTTTAGCACCTATAACTGCATCCCAAGTGAAAAAGGCTACACGTACTGACGCTGACTTGTCAGTGGTTATGGTCATGAATGGACGTTCAGTTGGTGATAGTGCTATACTGAAGTCTTACAGTAATAGGAGGTGGGAACCTACTGTCCAGTCCGGGTGTCTGCTGTGGGGAAGGAGGATCATCATTCCACAGTCACTGCAGGCTAAAATGTTGGAGCAGCTTCATGCGGGACACAGTGGAATAGTAAAAATGAAAGAAATGGCCAGAAGCTACTTTTGGTGGCCAGAGCTAAACAAGGAAGCCGAACAGATGGCCATGAGTTGCTCATCCTGTCACAAAACTCGTAATAATCCTCCAGCAGCACCACTTCATCCTTGGGATTTTCCTCAGGACCCTTGGTATCGCATTCATGTCGATTTTGTGGGTCGAGTTTGTTGGAGTTTTTAACTTTAAATGTACCAAAAGTTTACCAAAATAGTTTGAATTAATTATCTGACTCCATTAATGGTTAACCAAACACAACCTCCATTCATCCAACAATTATGCGCGCTCGTTTTGAGAGAAAGATGACCAGGATGCCGGCAACTTCACATAGGAGCGGATTTATTCTTAACAGGAGATCTAGTACAAAGTCTGAGAGGCCCGGTTACAGCAACCAACAGGAAAAAAAACGCACCCCCCTAAGTTGCCCAGGATCATTTGTACATTTCAGCAAACAAAGCCAAGACTTCCTACTCTTCCCCTATTGGCTATGTGTCATCTGTAGTTAACTTTAGCTTTCTCTTAGTGGACGTCTTCTGCCCGCAAGGTGACGTGTCGGCTCTTCCCACGGCAGTTGTTTGTGCGCTCCACTGCCGATGAACCACTGGATCTGTTATTCTGCTCTCACGGTCGACCGTGTGACCATCTCACACAACAACAGCCGGGTGGCCTTGATCGAAGTCCGGGACCCTTCGCGTCTGCACACTCAGTTCTCCGACGTGCGGCTCATCCTGCACAAAACATCTGCCACCCATGCATTTCACACAGCCTGGCCTGACCTTTTCTCATGCATTGATTTAAAGCCCAATCAGTATATATCTTTATTGCATTAAACTGAATACATGTCACTTGTAGTCAAGCTTATAAAATCCTTTAATCCCTCTCATGGCCTCAGCGAACTGAGGCCATCACCCCCGCCAAAATAATAATAGAAAAATAATAACAGTAAAAAATAAAAAATGTAGAATGATATCTAAAATTTTATTCCCTCTCATGGCCTCAGACAACTGAGGCCATGACCACTTACTTTGCTGGACCCCATGGACCTTCTGTTTGCCAGAGGAACTGGCTCTGGGTCCGACAGGGGGATCATGTACTTGCCACTCGGTGGCAGCGGGCCCAAGGTGCGCTCGAGGGTTTTAACTGTAAGAGATCTGATACAAGGTATACAACAACATCCGCAAAGCACCATAATAGCTGTAAATACTGCCACTGAGATTAATATAGAGCTAATCAGACCTTTCCATTTACCAAAGACATTCAACCATCCTGTCCACATTTCCGAATCTACACCTGAATGTTCTTTCATCCTCTTGTTCAAAGTTTGCAAACCTTCCAATGCCTTGGTGAGACGCCCATCCGGTGCCGTGTTGTTTGGGATGAAACTACAACATTGATCGCGAAATACCCCGCACACTCCTTGTTTTTCAGCCAATATCCTATCTAAAGCAATCCTATTTTGAAACATTATTAATAAGGTTTTTGACAATTGTTTATGTACCGCCTCTAATTGATCCCAATTTAACTGGTCCAAATCTACAGGTGTCACACTCACCGGCATAATTAAAGTCACCAGGGCACACCTGCCAGAGGCATTGGTCGGCAGCCTGTCGTATAGAAATTTTCCACCATAACACAACCAGACGTCTGCACGGGAAAGCGGGGGTCCTGCTGGAAGAGACACATTCGTTTCACACCAATCCCACGGTATTTGTCCAATTGTGTGTCCTGCTCCATTCAACTTCAAACACGTAAAATCTTGCTTGGCCACCTTTTTATCAATCACTTAAATTCTCTAAATCAATTGTGTGATTGAATAATTTCGCATATATACCAACCTCGGGGTCTTGGTCACAATATAAAACAATATCGCCTGTGCGTCTGTCAACCTATCTGAGCTGTCCTCCCGTTCCTCGTACATGACCGTCTGGTTGCAGTGGTACTGTAACATCACAATTTTTGTCTCCCCTCCGTCTGTCTAAAAAACAGTCTCATAGATTAGAAGCAAACATACTAAAAGCGCAGAAAGCAAGCCTATCATTCAGAAATAATAAGGAAAAGGACAGCCGTGTCCATTTTAATGTTTGATTTGTATGTGTTTCAATAGGTCAGTATCTCCCCCTCTCTTGACCTGCCCATCCGGGCGGTCAACCTTCAGGCTCACCATATCGGGGAAAGAACTCCGGTGCGGGTTGAAGTTGTGTGTAATAGAACCACTTACAACCTTTTGTATCTAATTGCACCGTATTTTCATTTGATAAATGCTTTCTGTTTAATTAATGTTTAACATATTTAGTAAATATGAACCTGCTAAATTAAATATTTGACCTTCTGTCCCGTAAGTGTTTACAATAATAGAAATAGAATAGAAATAGAAATCCCTTTATTGTCATTGTACTCAAGTGTGCAACGAGATTAGAGGGCTCCCCTCTCCAGTGCAATACAACAATAATACAGACAAATATATAAATTAGATAAATAAATAAGACTGAATAGGGCATATAGAAACACATCACAATGCTGTTTTGCAAGGTTAGGGTGGTCTCGTGTGTGTGTGAGAGTTCAGTATGGAGATGGCTCTCGGAAAGAAACTGTTTCTCAGTCTATTGGTCCTTGATTTGATGCATCTGTAGCGCCTGCCAGAGGGCAACAGGTCGAACAGGTGTGAGTTTGGGTGGGTATTGTCTTTGACGATGTTGAGAGCCCTTCTGAGGCACCGGGCGGTGTAGATGTCCGACAGCGAGGGGAGAGGGCAGCCAATAATCCTTTGCGCTGTTTTGACTGTCCTCTGGAGCCTCACTCTGTCCGCCTCAGTGCAGCCGCTGTACCAGGTGGAGACACAGTACGTAATGTAAAGTAATGCCAGCAATCGTTATACAATCCTTCAAAAAATGCATGCTAAATAATCGCAATAATACCATAATTAATTGTATTCAATCACCTTTTTAAATTTGTTTGTGAAGCTTGTGTCAGTCACTTGAATAATATATTTTAATTAACGTAAACCCACCAAATATTATATCTATTTCAATTCCCAGACTGTTGTAATAGCTTTCTTCGAATATAATCTAGACCGTGTCATCCTCACAGGCATTGGCCCCAGAAACAATTCTCCAACGTATAAATTTAGTTTTGCTGATAATCACCACAAGCAGTGTTGGTTCGCAATAATGTCCTAATGATATCCAGCTAATATGGCACAACACTAGAATCTGGCTTCGCAACATGGGCAAATCATTCCTGAATTAAATAAAATTTAGTTCACTGAGTTCAAATATCTAACTGTGATTAGAGATTACAATTTAAGCCTCGAGCTAACGCTCTAATTTTGACTGCTTTTTGACAAATATTTAAAGCAACCCAAATGAAATAGTAACCATTTATGCTTAAAATAAAAAATCCCAAAACTATAATAACGCAGATACCAAATTAAACCTTTTTTTTTTTTTTTTTTTTTTTAACGGGAAGAATAGGTGCTCTCCAAGACATAGACAGCTCCAAGACCGCTGCAGTCTTCACCTCCCATTGTCTCCCGAATGCTTCAATCCACCTCCAGGCCGTGCCCACACTGCTTCTGTCAACTGGGGAGGGTGTAGAGACAGTAAAAACAATACACACACACAGAATTACCTCTTCCGAGTGACCCGTCTTGTGAAATTTTGGATGTTGCCAAAACCGAAGAATTTGTAGTGGGTGTTAAAATATGATATTCTGATAGTGACGCGGAGTATTCAACAACTATGGGGCCTAGATCTTTTGTATAATGATGTGCATCGATATTCAATGTGATTTGTGGCTCGGTGAAAGTAAACAATTCATACCATTTCCGCTGCTCAGGGACAAGGCAGGCGTACGAGGCAACGCCGGTAGACATAACAAATATATAATCCTAATGGAAGATCTACTCCTGACTAAATTTAGATGAATGCATTTTGATAAACCAAACCATGTGTGACCACATGTACAATGTAATGTCAATTGGTGAATTGAATGGGTGGAGGTTGCTACACCACTCAGACCAGAGCAGGAACAGGGCATACCCACCGCGGGAGGATGGAGAACCAGGTTTCAGAGCTGCCCTCAGATGTTTCAGTTTAGTTCAGCCACTGGGAAGGAAGAGAGCACGACATATGCTCCCTCCGAAGGATGTGCACAGTCAAGTTCAGTCCCATCCAGAAATGCCACTCGAATTCCAGTGTTCGTTCAGTCTAGGGCAGTGACTCAGGCAATCTCGAGAGTCCACAAGGCTCACTGGGAGATGCGGAAGGAGCTCATAGCTCGCCCTAATATCCAGCACCATCAAAAACTTGTCCATCCACCGTCCCCTGGAATGCAGGGACCTGCCAGTCCTCGAACGCTGAAGCTCCGTGGCCCCCTGTCATGGAATGGGGTACCAGCGGGTTGGTGTCAAGAGTGCGTTGGGAGTGGGTAACGGTGGCGCCCCCTGCGCTGGTGGAGCTCTTTGTGACAGGCATGGCACCGGACCAGAGGATGGAAGATTCCAGAAAGTGGCTCGGTATGGACAGCTCATCACCCAGTGACCCCACACCTCGCAGCAAGAGCACACCCCACTCACAACCCCTGTCTATAACCACCCCTACCTCTGTTACCGCAATCCCGACCTCGTTGACCGCCCTGCTATGGACAGCCGGTCTGCTGTGGCGCCGCGTCACCCGAACCTTGCCTACGAGCAGCAGAAGTGGAAGGAGCAGGTCCAATGGGAGCCATTGGCTGCTGCCTTTGCTGCTCCCCCTTTTTTTTGTTTTTTTTATCTCTCTTGGCCTCCTTAACCTGCAAGTACAACAATTTTTAGTAACGCTCCTTAATCCACTCCCATATTTTCCTTTTCTGATGTTGTGCAAAATTATGTACAAAATGTGCTCTACTTAGACCGATTAGCATTTTTTCATTGATGGACTGTTTCGCATGATGTCTGCACCCGGAAGGGGCACGCCCTTGTGGACGGCCAACTGGGACGGACAGCTGTGTAATGACGACATTATTGGATGGGTCACTGCCGGAAGTCTCACTCCATCCAAGTCTCGCCCTGGCCACATAGACCAGGCCTGTCTCCTCCCCTCCTCATCTGAAAGACACAGCAACATCGGCCCCAACGGGGCCAGAAATACTCTGATGCACGGCACGGCCAATCTCACCTGAGGTGTCCCCATTCAGCCGATGACCATCATGCTGGTCTGTAAGTCTGGCCTCGGCCTCAAGTGAGGACAGTTCCTGACAAGTAAATTTTGTCCCGAATGTAACTCTCGCATCCCCCTACGGAGGACCTACCCTTGCATTAAGTGAGTAATTTTTTATGAAAACAGCGCAACTGCCCCACTTAACTGACATTAACTTCAAGTATCACTGCTGTGGTGCCATATTACATGGAAACGTCTAAACAATCCAACAAAATTTTGCCCTATCCTGGACTGGGTGTGTGTTATCTAGTCGTGCACCCGATGTGAATCATAAAACCTGCTGGGCACAAAAGCAGGCTAAATCAACAACTATATCTTATCCTCCCTCTTTGTTGAGGAGAAGCTGGGCGTGATGAGGCACTATTTGAAGCGTTCTCCGGCCTTCTGGACACACAGGTCACATGTCACTTCAAACCTGTGGAGAGAGCTGGAGGAGTAGCAATTGCCAGTGAGAAGGGGGAAATTACCTCCCTTCTGAAACTTTCAGTTTTGCATACATTTTGTGTAATAACGTCAATCAACCATTGACTTGATGGTTGAATTTAATTACTCCAATCTGTCACCAATAATAATTTGGAAATCAATACTTGGGAGTGCAATAGGGATTCAGGTTGAACAGGCCTGTCCGCCCATTGCACCCTACGTGCTGTAAGGGCTTGTCGGTGCACTTAATCAGGTTTCTTTCCTGAGGCCACCCGTCCCTTAAACATTCACTCAAACCACATAGACATACAAACACTTTTTCTTTCACACTTTCATTCACCTCTAGGTATCTAATTCCTTACCCAAAAAGATAATTTCCACTTTCCAATTCCACACCGAGACCCCTCCCTTGGCGCGTCCGCCTTGATTACACTAAGATTTGTGCTGGCAGATCCTTAATTTTGCCTCAATTCAGCCAGCGTATGCCGAAGTTTACAACTGTGGTTCTCTTGATTTTACCATTCAGTCCCCGTGATGTCGTTTCTCCTGGACGGGGCTGACGATCCTGCACCTGTGACGTCAAACACCTCATAGATGTGGATGTTAGCAGTCTGGTATTTATGAAATGCTGTCATGTCCCTTAAAAGTTGTCATGTCAGAGTTCGCGTCGTACAGTCATAAAACATCTGTCTTCCACCTTTGTCAAATTTAATTCACATCAGTTAATAAATCATCTACAGAACTTTTTAATCCAACTTTATATTTGGTAAACCAATCTCCTATCAAGGCTCATATTTTCTTATGGGGAACACAAATTCCTCTTTATTTATGTCAATGGATCCTTAAAAATTTTTCTTCATGCCACATCACAAGGAGAATCAACTTAACAATACCCTACAGAGAGTAGGCAGCAAAGAAAGTAAACAAAACTATCGTAGACCAAACAACCAGCTATGTTTATCAGCCAAAGGGAACACAGACACACACACACACACACACAGTGAGGAGCTGAGTGTCATGAAAAGAGACAAACTGGGCTGTGAAGGGATGGGTTGTATGGAAACAAACATAGGGGCCGCGGGCCACTCAGGGCCTCAGTGTTTTCCCCTCCTATTTGTCTAGAATTCATCAGGGAAAAATCATAACTCAGAAAAATCATAAGGAAAATAAATAATATTATCTACCGATAGAACAGGAACATTTTACGACCAGATTTAGAAAACTACTAAAATACTAGTAGGCCCATATCAATGACAATAGTCTCAAAATAAGTAGTTTTAAACTTGTCAGTTTTTAAACTGTAATATTCCGAACAGTATTCCTAAAACAACTCCACTCTGGATGGCCGCAGCCACGTGCTAACCAGCCGAGCCGAGCACCAACAAGCAAAGTGAGCTCAATCAATAATATAACAAAACTAGAATAACTTTTGCCATTTTCTTTTTGCCTGGAAACCCCTGACATACATGATTGACTACAAATATACGCCAAAGGTTCAACGACCAGTTCAATATCACCCTTTACCAATCTTGTCACTTGCACAACCCTCCACAACATTCAACATCTCCTTTTTCTCACGTGCCTCTCCTTCTTATCCACTTTCACAACCTTCTCAACCTTTTCTTCCAATTTTATGTTTGCCAATGCTGTCGCCACTGTCGCCAATTGATGCACACTACGTCTGTCCTCCTCCACCATTGCCAATTCTTTTTCCATTTTACCTTTCCGAATCCATTTAGCTTTATCTTTTGCCCCTTTTCAATTGTTTGATGTCATTCAAAATTTTCCTCTCTTTCTATTGCACCTGCTTAGCCAACTTAATCATATCCCATGTGGTCATCCATTTGTAATTTCAACAACACCTTCCGATACCTCTCTTTTGCTCTTTCTTTTTGTTTGTTTATCTTTTTTCTCCTCAACTCCACTCGTCAATTGCGTCTCCAACTTCACATAATGTCCATCAATTTCTTGCCTCACACCATCACTTTCATACAGTCCATCAGAACCGAGCCCCATATCACACTTATCTCCACTCCTCCTGAACAATCCACTCCCGTGCGTCCCAGCCAAATATCAAACAAAACAGTCCAAATTATATCACACCAATCACACTGCTTACACTTGCACACAAATTGCGATACGTAAATCCCAGTTTTTACACCGTATCAATACCAAATATAGTCTCAGACTATTTTTGTAATAAGTAAATCCCAGATTTTACACCTTATTACGACTTCGCGATACGTAAATCCCAGATTTTACACCGTATCAGAACCACAAATTTAGTAATAAGTAAATCCCAGATTTTACACCTTATTACCGTGATACGTAAATCCCAGATTTTACACAGTATCACCGTGACACGTAAATCCCAGATTTTACACCGTGTCACAATCCACACTTTTAATATTTAATTTCCCAATTATCCCCGTTTTCCTCTGTTACATTTATTTTTCCCCAATTGTGCAGAATTCAGACATGTAGTAACAGGTATTCTGCTTACCTTTTAGATGTGGTACCACCAGAGGAAAACAGGTCTAAGTCGGGATTTCCTTTCCGTTCAACAAGTCGTCACTTGGTGTGGATACGGGTCCCTGACCCTGGGTCCCAGACCCTGTGGTTCTCTTATTCGAAGTCTGTGGATTTCTTTTGTAGTCCTCTCCCTCTGATCACGTCGGGGTCACCAGAAATTGTTGGAGTTTTTAACTTTAAATGTACCAAAAGTTTACCAAAATAGTTTGAATTAATTATCTGACTCCATTAATGGTTAACCAAACACAACCTCCATTCATCCAACAATTATGCGCGCTCGTTTTGAGAGAAAGATGACCAGGATGCCGGCAACTTCACACGGGAGCGGATTTATTCTTAACAGGAGATCTAGTACAAAGTCTGAGAGGCCCGGTTACAGCAACCAACAGGAAAAAAAACGCACCCCCCTAAGTTGCCCAGGATCATTTGTACATTTCAGCAAACAAAGCCAAGACTTCCTACTCTTCCCCTATTGGCTATGTGTCATCTGCAGTTAACTTTAGCTTTCTCTTAGTGGACGTCTTCTGCCCGCAAGGTGACGTGTCGGCTCTTCCCACGGTGCGCGCCAAGGCAGTTGTTTGTGCGCTCCACTGCCGATGAACCACTGGATCTGTTATTCTGCTCTCACGGTCGACCGTGTGACCATCTCACACAACAACAGCCGGGTGGCCTTGATCGAAGTCCGGGACCCTTCGCGTCTGCACACTCAGTTCTCCGAGGTGCGGCTCATCCTGCACAAAACATCTGCCACCCATGCATTTCACACAGCCTGGCCTGACCTTTTCTCATGCATTGATTGAAAGCCCAATCAGTATATATCTTTATTGCATTAAACTGAATACATGTCACTTGTAGTCAAGCTTATAAAATCCTTTAAGTTGAAGAGAGAATGTTTCTGATTGCTGTTGATGCACACAGTAAGTGGCCTGAGGTGGCTATAATGAAATCCACAACTGCAGAAAAGACAGTTGAGGAACTGGGAGAAATCTTTAGTAGATTTGGTGCGCCTGTCCTACTTGTTTCAGATAATGGCCCTCAACTTGTGTCAAAAGAAATGTCGGACTTTCTGCATGTCAATGGAGTATAACACCAAGTCAGCTCCATACCACCTTGCAACAAATGGGTTAGCAGATAGGTTCGTGCAAACACTGAAAAACGAACTTACTGTCCAGTCCGGGTGTCTGCTGTGGGGAAGGAGGATCATCATTCCACAGTCACTGTGTGCTAAAATGTTGGAGCAGCTTCATGCGGGACACAGTGGAATAGTAATAATGAAAGAAATGGCCAGATCCTACTTTTGGTGACCAGGGCTGAACAAGGAAGTCGAACATATGGCCATGAGTTGCCATAAGCCTGTGCACTTCTCCATAGAGGCTGTTTTAGGGCTCTAATCTCATTGCATACTTGAGTACAACGACAATAAAGGGATTTCTGATCTGATTTCTGATTTAACACAATGCAGGAGGTCCAGAGTTTAGAGGAATTGGATTATCCCTCAAATCTAAGAATCATTGTGTCCAAGTTGCCATTTAGGCTTCGTGATGAATGGAGATCAACTGTTTGTGATTTTCAGGACAAGCAGAAACAAAGGGTGAAGTTTAAGAATTTGGTAGTTTGTGGAGAAGCAGGCTAGAATTGCACTGGAACCCATATTTGGTCACCTCACAAGTGTCAATAGAGGCGTGAAGATAACGCCTGCAGCCCTGAAACACAAATTTAAACCGACAAGCAGAGAGAGCAGTTTTGCCACGTCAGTGACTTCATTGCCTAATGATTTTACTGCATCTAAACCCTATTCAGTTTAAGAGCAAAAGAAAGACACCAGTATATCCGTTGCCTTCCAAAAGCCTTGCATGTATTGCAATGGGGATCATACGATGGAATTGTGCAGTAAGATGAAACAGATGCTCAACAAGGAGAAAGCTGAATTTCTCAAAAGCAAACGTTTGTACTTTGGATGTCTGTCAAAAGGACACATGAGCAAGGACTGCTGCAAGCGTATGACATGCCCAATATGTCATCAAAGACACCCAGGTATTTTGCATATTGAAGTAGACAAGAGAAAAACACCAAATCCACCAAATGGACCATCGACAGAGTAATCTGTGAGCAGCGCCTGGGTTTCTCTAGAACCTAGCAAAGACTGCATGCTTGCTGTTGTTCCTGTGCAGGTGATGCTTTCTAGAGGAAGTCGCATTGTGCATACATATGCTTTCTTAGATCCTGGCAGCTCTGCTACATTCTGTACTGAAACTTTTAAGGTCAAGTTGAATGCAAAGGGAAAGAAGATGGAAATACTGCTCAAAACTTTGGGTCAGGAAAAGCCTGTCATCAGCTACAGCATTACTGGACTAGAAGTGGCTGGTCTTAACGACAACAGGTTTAGGGACCTGCCAGTTACCTACACCCAAAAATGTATCCCTGTAACCAAAGACAACATTCCTGAGGTACATGAAATCAGGAAGTGGTCATTTCTGAAGGACGTTGAAGTGACTACAATTGATTCGGATGTGGAACTATTGATTGGTGTTAATACACCAAAAGCACTTGAACCATGGAGAATCATCAATAGCCAAGGTAATTGACCATACGCTGTGCAGACTCTTCTTGGGTGGGTGATATACGGTCCACTCAGCTATGGCACCGCCAGCACAGACAGACGTGGCGACCCGTATGTGACTGCCAATCGAATCTCTATTGCAACTTTCGAAGAGAGTTTAACCAAACATTACAACCAGGACTTTGCAGAGCAGCATTTTTATGAAAAAGAAGAGATGTCAGTGGAGGATAAACAATTCTTGAAAATCGCATCTATCTCTGCAATGCATAAGGATGGACATTATCTCCTTAAGATGCCTTTTCGCAAAGAAGACATTAACATGCCTAACAATCGGCAGGTGGCAGAGCAGCGAGGAGCTCACCTCTTGAAAAAGTTCATGAAGAATGACACATTCCATCAAGAGTGCAAGGACTTCATGAATGAAGTAATTGAAAAAGGATTTGCTGAAGTTGTACCGAATGAGCAGCTGGAGTGTGACAAAGGAAAAGTCTGGTACATACCACATCATCGTGTTTATCACCCAAGAACGCGAACCATTCGTGTTGTATTTGACTGTGCTGCAACATTTGGTGGTACATCAGAAATCAGAAATCCCTTTATTGTCATTGTACTCAAGTGTGCAACGAGATTAGAGAGCTCCCCTCTCCAGTGCAATACAACAATAATTCAGATTCAAATTCAGATAAATATATAAATTAGATAAATAGTAATAATAGTTAGTGCAATGGAAAATACTACTGAATAGGGTATATAAAAACACATCACGTTGCTGTTCTGCAAGGTTACGGGTGGTCGTGTGTGTGTGTGTGTGTGAGTTTAGAATGGAGATGGCTCTTGGGAAGAAACTGTTTCTCAGTCTATTGGTCCTTGATTTGATGCACCTGTAGCGCCTGCCAGAGGGCATCAGGTCGTACAGGTGTGAGTTTGGGTGGGTATTGTCTTTGACGATGTTGAGAGCCCTTCTGAGGCACCGGCATCTTTGAATTAAGAACTTTTGCAAGGGTTGAGCTTGACCAACACACTGATTGGTGTTCTTTTACGCTTTCGCCAAGGGCCGATTGCACTAATGGCCAATATTCAAGGTGTGTTTCACCAGGTGAAAGTAGCAAGAGAGGATGTTGACTTTTTGCGTTTTCTCTGGTGGCCTAACGGTTGAAAGTAGCAAGAGAGGATGTTGGCTTTTTGCGTTTTCTCTGGTGGCCTAACGGTGACCTCAGTCTGAAGCTCACAGAGGACCGCATGACTGTTCATCTTTTTGGAGCTGAGTCTTCACCAAGCTGTGCCACATTTGCCTCGCTTAGAACAGCAGATGACAATCAGAATGTGTCATGGTCCGTTTTGTCCTATCATGTTTGTTTTTTTGTCCAGCTGGAGTGGGGGTGTTTCTTTCCAAGCGCTTCGTTCCGGGTCATGTCGTCATGACAGCAGAGACACGCCCACCAGCCACGCACCTGTCACTCATCATGTTTATGATTACTGGACTATTTAACGACCCCATGCCGACAACTCAGTGTCGTAATATTCCTCTGCACCAGTCATACTCACTGGCAAGAGGATCCTGCAAAACCTGTGCAAGATCAAGCTCAGATGGGATGAGGAAGTGCCAGAGATAATCATGCAACAGTGGCAGCAGTGGGTGGCTGAACTGCAGAAGCTGAATGGCTTTCATATTGTTACGACTGGCTCTGCGAGGGTAGGAGGGAAGTAACACAGACCATGATGTAAAATGGTTTGGAAGTAGAGTTGACGGTTTGAAACAAAAAGCATTCAGCAAAAAGGTATTAACCAAGTTCACAAATGTAGATAGATCTATAGAATAGCAAGTGTCTCACAATTTATGAAAGTCCACGCAACGCAAGAGACACAAATGGCGCGAGCGAGGCGAACTGCACTGTTAAGTCCCAGCCGCCCTGAGCAGCTGAATTGAGGTCCTTTTATTGGTCCCAGCTGCAACAGGTGGCGCTCGTTGATAGGGCTGTCCATTGGGAACAAGCGGGAAATCAGTGCCCCAACGAGGAACGAGCGGGAAACCAGTCCACCAATGAGGAACGAGCGGGAGACCAGTCCATCAGCGAGGAATGAGCAGGAAACCAGTCGACCAATGAGGAACGAAAAGGAAACTAGTCCACTTACTTTTCTACAAAAGGTGCAAGAGTCAACACAGAAAGAACATGTGTGGCCATGTAGGTGGGCCCTAGCCAAAAGCCATAACACATATTAATCGATGTCTTACACCAAGTCATTTTGGTGAGATAATCTCTCTAATCTCGTTGCACACTTGAGTACAATGACAATAAAGGGATTTCTATTTCTAAAAAAAAAAAAAATAAATAAAATAAATAAATAAAGGCAGCGCAACTCCACCATTTCTGACCAACTACGACAACAGAATCCACTCTGCTTTTGTAATGGGAAAGGCTAGAGTCGCTCCTTTAAAGCAGACAATCATCCCAAGACTGGAGCTTGTTGCTGCAGTCTTGACTGTTAAAATGGATAGGATGCTGTGGACAGAGTTCCAGTTAAAATTGGATAATTCACTGTTCTGGTCAGACAGTACAGCTGACTTGAAATACATCACAAACACCACCACAAGATTTCAGACATTCGTGCCCAACCGAGTTTCCATTATTCGAGGCATGTCCAAGGTGCAATGGCAATGGCGACACATTAGCTCATGCCTCAATCCTGCAGATGACGCATCATGTGGCCTAGGATGAGGTGCACTGCTTCAGTCAAAAAGGTAGATATCAGACCCAGACTGTCACAGAAAGTCAAAAATAGTCATATAAGAAATATATATGTTCTGCACAATACTGTATTTTACGACCAAAAGACGCGCCGTATCAAAGGGCGCAGTACCAGTTGAGGGTTTCTATTTCTGTATTTAATACATAGAGAGAACGCACTGTATCATTGGGCGCAAACAGAACCGAGCAGTCGCGCTGGCTGCTCAGTCGTGCTAGCGTGTTTTTAAAATGGCAGCGGGAGTTCGGTGGTACTTTATTTTAGCTTTTAACAACGTGCTCAAGTTGTCCTCATCCAAAAATGCACCAAGTCCTTGTCTTCTGTATCCAAGATAAACAGCTGGACACGTTCTCCACCAAACACGAGAGTCATTATCAGTCTGTCTCGCCGTCTCGCTGTCGCGCAGCCCCTCAGATGGGATGCCGACACAATGCCGGTGTGAGCAAGTCACGAATAAACAAACGATATGCGGTCACGGTGTTACATCAAAACTAAAACTATCACCCCAAATCAACTGAATAGCATAATAGTGTAGGCCCACTAAAATTCCGCCTCCCAGCCTACCATACAATACCTTTGTTAACATGCATGCACACTAAAACATAAGATAGCATGGCTAGCGTGGCTAGCTGTTTTTAAAAAGCCAACAGGAGCAAAACTGAGTTTGGTTGTATTTTATTGAACTATTTAACAATGTACTCACATTATTATTGATCAGTCATCATCCACAAATCCATCAAAATCGTCTTCTCTATCAGAAATAAACAGCTGGGCAAGTTCTCCCACAAGCACGCCAGGTTCCCTCTCGTGATTGTCAGATTCTGTGACGCTGCTGCTGCAGCTCCTTGGATATGATGCCGGTTTTCTCCATACAGAGCTAGCAGACACTTTGCCCATATCAGGGCACTGGGGCTTGCTTTGGACTGGGGGCATGCTTTTGTGTTGTCGTTCTCTCTATATAAGCAGTGTGCAGGCAGGTAACGTTCGCAGTCAGCCCAACGGTGCACTCGGTCCACATAATGGGCGCTCCGCATCAAAAGGCGCCCCGGCTTTTTTGGACGGGATTTGGGACTTTAAAGTGCGCCTTTTGGCTGTGAAAATACGGTAGTTTGGATTTATTGACATCAAACATGAGCTCATGCGATCACCTCCACAAAATAGAAAATACTGTGGCGATCACTTCTCCACTTACTCAGGCTGAAGTGGAAAAGAGCAACACAATATGCACACAAACCCTGACCGGTTATATTTCGGACATTTAGCTATACTAATCGTTTGTTACGTGTGAGGAGGCAGCCAAGGCATCATTGTTTACTCCTCCCACCCCTCACGGGTAACAACAGTACATTCTTCGATGGTATTACAATTAACAGCACTGCTCAGGGCAGTATTTAGCTTTTGGTCACTAAACAGACGTTGGCGACTTGGTGCTGGGGAACCTGTCTGTTGCCACTCATGCACATTCACATCCACCACCGCTTGCAGCCAATTCATGAAGCTGTCAGCGTCACGGCATGAGTCGGCGTCAATTTTGGATAAACTCATCATCGATGAACCCTGGAGGTGGTTTTCTTGGGAGTGCTTCGGGAGTGTCAATGTTCAGCAAAAAAAAAGGTTTTGGCGAATGGCCACACAAGGTTTCTACATTGAGTGGTGTACGCGTTGACCGGAGCTGTCGCGTTCCAAAGAATAAAACGGAAAGTTGGAGTTAACTGGAGCCAATCCTCATCCAAATAAATGTGTACATCTATTCATTCCCACTTCAGTTTGTGTAAATTTCTCGACTGGTGTTATATGCCGTGCGTCCCCATCGTGATCAGCAAAGAAGCAGTCTGCGAGCGTGCATGTCGTCCCAACCTACGTCTATGTTCCTCTGCTCAGTTTCACGGGTCATCCATCGAGAAGTTGATCCTTTTGATGTGTTGAAGTGGTCATAGGGATGTCCACATGAATTTTGGTGCCAATTGATCACCGTTTTTGGACGTTATCAGCAATTAAGTACGATGATTTCCAATGGAGTTTGTAATCGGTCCCTTTAATGAGGGGTTCGATGTGTAATGTACAAAATATTGCAGTTAGTTCCACTCTACTCTTGCATTTATTCCAATTTAAAGAATGTTAAATAAATGGTACTTGACTGTGGGTCGATACCATCCATGTTATTCTTGCATATATTGGTGGTACTGGGCTGGTAGAGTACTAGCGCCCTCTTGTGTTCTGAAGGTGCATCTATGGAGCCACACAGGTCTCCAGATACGCATTTGCAAATCACTACACACATTTGTGACTCGCGCACCGCAGGACTGTCGCAAAATTCACACGTAAGAATGCAGCCAATCAAGAGGCCATCTGTAGATTTTCGGTTCACATTCGTGACTTCAATTACGCATTTGTAGATTCTCGTTACACATTTTTTACTTCAATTACGCATTTGTAGGTTCTCTGTACACATTTGCAACTCTGGTTACAGGTACGGATTTTATTTACACATTTGTGATTCTGGTTACAGGTAAGGATTAGTTTTACACATTTGTGGATTGAGATACACATTTGTAAATAGTTTTGCTACAATAATGGCTCCATACATGTTTCTGTTTTGTTTTGTCTAGCTGGAGTAGGGGCGTTTCCCTCCAGCGCTTCGCTCTGGGTGTGTCATCACTGGCTGGGAGACGCACCCTCCAGCCATGCACCTGTTACTCATCACTCTCATTATCCATAGACTATTTAAGGGCACCATGCTGACTACTCGGAATCAGATAATTCCACTTGCTCACGGTCATGTTGCCAAGTTTCGCATTGTTAGACGTCTCGTTTTTCCTCCCGTGATTCATATTTGTTCTTGCCGTAAGTACTTTAATTGTTTGTAGTTGTTTATCTCACTCGTGCTAATCTTGTGAATTGGTATTCCTTGTACTTCCGAGCCAATCGATTTTTGTTCCATTTTTGCTCCTTGCCTTTTGCAAGTGTTTTTTGTTCGAATGGTTATTTTCCTGGTGTGTTTTCCACCAGCGTCATTTGTTGTACTTAGTCGGCCTCGCGCCTGATTAATTTTTGTAAAATAAGTATTTTTTGTTAAATTGATTTTCTGTGTCTGCGTTTTAAGAATCCTGATATTTTCCTGAAATTCTGGAAAAAACAGCTATGAACCCATTCTGATTCTCACTTATTTCACCCAAATTTCACTTTGGGGTCTCAAACGAAATTTAGCTGGGGGCCGCTGGAGGCAGTCTGGGTGAGGCCGGGCTGCATCAGGATTTCCACAAAAAAAACACAGATAAATTGTTGGAGTTGAGTCACCGAGGAAATGAGACGTATTTAGTAAATGAATCTTAAAAGCCAAACTTACTCCAATGTATGTTCGTTTTTTTTGTACGCAAGAAGAAAAGCGTCAATTCACTCAACAACTGATTAGAGTTCCGATATTTCTGGAGTTCAGGAAATAGTACAAAGACAAATATCTGGGCGGCTTTTTCTTAATCTCACGAGAAACCGTACTCGGACGAGCACAATCAAAAAATGGCACACATTTTCAGCCCAGCTTCAGATTTTATTGCAGTTTTTTTATGTCAAGGGGAATGTAGGTTGAATCGGTCGTCCTCGCTCCCTCCCATGGCACTGTCCACGTCCAAGGGAAGGTACTCTCCAGGTTAGTCATCGTCTGGATGGTCTGGACCAAAAGGCCAGTTGTTCCATCTACCAAGAGAAAAGTCCAGATTCTAACTGACAAAACCCTTAAAAGCCTAACTCAGCATCTCCAAACAAAAAACTGGGATGCTATTTATTGTTCTAATGATCCAAACAAGGCATTTGACTACCTAATTCATAAAATTAGAGCTTCTATTCATGAAACTTTTCCAGAAAGGAAAATACAACAAAAAGAAATAAAAACAAGCCTTGGATTATAAAAGGAATTATGAAGTCTATTCAAAAGAAGACTTTACAATCAGTATAAAAAAGTCCCAACTATTTTTCTGACCGATTTAAAAATGCTTCTGGCGATCAGAAGAAATTTTGGAAGGTGCTGAATGAGGTAATTGGCCAAAATGCAAAAATCTTTCCTGTCGCTGTTATGCACACCCAATCAAATAAAACAACTAAGGAAGATAATTTACCAGACAATTTTAAATTTTTTTTGCCTCTGTTGGAAAAAATCTAGTGGGCTCAAATTTCAAATATTATCTAAAAAAAGAATTACCCCAATTCATGCTATTTTACTCCTACTTGTAAAACAGAAATAACCAATATTATAAACAATTGTCGCTGATGGTATTAGCAGTAAGATTCCTAAAACCATTGTGAATGTGATAGCTGAGCCACTTGCTCATATATATATCTTTCCTGCTCGGCGTTGTTCCAAAGCAAATGAAGGTGTCAAATATAATACCAGTATATAAGTCTGGGAACATAAATTTAATGCAAAATTATAGGCCCATATCAATATTACCAACCCTTTCCAAAGTACTAGAAAGAGCGGTCCACTTGAGATTTGATACAATTGATCAGTCTACTTAACTTGTTGTTTAAGTTGGAGCATTATGGTGTCAGGGGTATAGCACTACAGTGGTTCAAAGATTATCTTCATGGTAGACTGCAATATATAATTGTAAATGGGGAAAACTCAGGTCTGGAAAACATTATATTTGGAGTTCCCCAGGGTTCCATTCTGGGCCCCCTTTTATTTATTGTGTATATTAATGATTTTGGTTACTGTGCGCACGATATTCATAAAATTATTTTTGCAGATGACACAAACTTATTCACATAACGATATTGATCAGCTTGTAATACTCTCAAATGAGAAGTTATCAATCGTAAATACTTGGTTCAAATGCATCAAATTATCCTTGAACATCACCAAAACTAATTATATTGTCTTCAGCATGAATAAATATAAATACAGTGATGGTGAATTGAACATAACTATTGATGGTAGAATAAAGTTGAGTTCACTAAATTCTTAGGAATCCATATTGACCAGTCTTTAAATTTAAAAAAAGCATATTGATGAGATGGTTAAAAAACTATCAAAAATAGTAGGATTATTTTAAAAACTAAAACAATTCTTCCCATTAGAGGCATTACTAACTTTGTATCGATCACTGTTTGAGCCTCATCTAAACTATTGTAATATTATTTGGAAATAGAGAATGCAATTTCTGGAGAAATCGCATGTGAAGGCTGAGGAGTTGAAGCCATCTGGGTGGAAGGATGTGGAATGGAAATGAATGATTTTGAATCATAGAGAATGAAATTGTATGAGTTAGAATCGTAGAGAATAGAATTGAATGACAATGTGGAATGATAGTGAATGATGGAAGGTGAAAGGATGTTAAATGATAGGGGGGGCGGATAGGATTTAAATTGAAGCCTGCATGGCGTGAATTTTACGAATTGATTGAAGTCGGAAGGGTGAAAATCGGTTGAAAAAGGGGGAAGCAGTAGCGTTTCGAAGAAGGGCAACTGGGAATGGATGAATGAATAAATTTTTGAAGGGTGAATGAGGTGAAAGTGTGAGGGGATACGGCAATGTGAAATGAATGACTTGAATGCGTTAAATATCAAATATGAAGCATTTAATAGTGAAATGTTGAATCTCCCATTGGAAATTAATGGAATTTTTGGGGTTGAATAAAGTGAAATGGTGACTTATGGGAAATAGGTGAAGACATGAAAAATTGAAGCACACAATTATGGTCGGATTCCGTCACTTCCGGTCGGTTTACATCACTTCCGGTTCACCTCCGGTCAAATTTCGTCACTTCCGGTTCACTTCCGGTCAAATCCAATCACTTCCGGTCGATTTACATCACTTCTGGTTGAATTCTGTCACTTCCAGTTCATTTCTGGTCGAATTACATCACTTCCTGTTCATTTCCGGGCGAATTACATCACTTCCGGTTCACTTCCGGTCGTTTTACGTCACTTCCGGAGTCACGTCCGATCGAATTACGTCACTTCTGGTTGACTTCCGGTTGAATTACGTCACTTCCGGTTCACTGCCGGTTTCATGGTGTCACTTCTGGTTGAATTACGTCACTTCCGGTTCACAGCAGGTTTTGTGAGTTCACTTCCGGTTTTGCGCCTACTTCCGGTTTGTGACGTCACTCCTGGTTCACTTCAGATATGATGATGTCACTTCAGGTTCACTTACTGTTGATTGGCATCCTTCTCCTGCATGGTTGGGGGGGGGGGGGGGTTAATGTCCCAGTCCTAGATGGCTGCCTCACTGGGGGGGGGTCAAGGTCAATCAGAGGTTAAGCTAATGACCAAGTCCAAGGTGGCTGCCAGTCCAAGGGCAGTTGAATGAGCTCAAACATTTGAATGATTTGAAGTGTTTATTTTCACACACACATAATGTTGTATGCAAACAAAATACTGCGTTTACAATGTGAAAAATGGACTCCCTCTGAAGCTAAAAGCTTATAAACAGGCATCCAGCACACCACCAATGATGTAATTGTGAATGGAAACTGAAAGCATGTGAATGTGAAATGTTGAATGTCTAATTGGACATGAATGGGGATTTTTCGGGTGAAACATGTGAAATGGGAATGCATGAATAGAGTGAATGACATTAATTATGTGAAAGGAGTTACAGGAATGTGAAATGAATTAACTGAATGTCTTGAATTTCAAACTGGAAACATGTAAATGTGAAATGTTTAATGCACCATTGGAAATGAATGGGGAATTTGGGGGTGAAACATGTAAAAATGGGCATGAATAGAGTGAATCACATGAATATGTGAAAGGAGTTACAGGAATGCGAAATGAATGACCTGAATGTCTTGAATTTCAAACTGGAAGCTTGTAAATGTTAAATGTCTAATGGGACATGAATGGGGATTTTTGGGGTGAAACATGTGAAATGGGAATGCATGAATAGACATGAATTATGTGAAAGGAGTTCCAGGAATGTGAAATGAATGACCTGAATGGGTTAATTTTCTTTTTTTTTTCAAATATGGAATCAATTGGATAATGAGATAAAACAATCTGCTACACTTTCTATATTTAAAAGAAATCTGAAGCGCAAGCTACAAGAGAATTATGTATCTGAAGATTTTGCAGCCAAATGACTTAGAGGTTAAAATTTCTCTTTTGCCTGGATTACTGAGTTATCATTGGTTAGTATTTAAGTTGAAACCATCATATCTGTTTTAGCACCACCCTGAAAATTTTGATTTGTATGTCTTTTTGTTTCTAACAAACTATGAGCTGTTACCTAGCACTGTAAACCTCTTGTAAATGATGTTTATATCAAATTGATTACGTCAGTACAAGATAAATCTTTTGTTTGGTGGTGGTGTGCTGGATCCCTGTTCATTAGCTTCAGAGGGAGTCCATTTTTCACATTGTAAACACAGTATTTTGTTTTGTATACAACATTATGTGTCAAAATAAAAACCCTGTTTGCCGTTTGCATGGGGCTCAGCCTGAAGAGGCAACGTGGGTCCCCCTTCCCATAGGCTCACCACCTGTGGTAGGGGCCAAAGGGGTTTGGTGCATTGTGAGCCGGGCAGCGGCAAAGACCTTGGCGCTCCGATCCCCGGCTACAGAAACTTGCTCTTGGGACATGGAATGTCACCTCTCTGGCAGGGAAGGAGCCTAAGCTGGTGTGTGAGGCAGAGAAGTTCCGACTTGTCATAGTCGGACTCACCTCCACACACAGCTTGAGCTCTGGTACCAGTCCTCTCGAGAGGGGTTGGATACTCTTCCACACTGGAGTTGCCCAAGGTGAGAGGCGGCGACTAGGTGTGGGCATACTTATTGTCCCCCGGCTTGGCATCTGTACATTGGGGTTTATCCCAGTGAACCAGAGGGTAGCCTCCCGCCGCCTAAAGGTTGGGAGACGGGCACTGACTGTTGCTTGTGCTTCTGCACCAAACAGCAGTTCTAAGTCTTTAGAGGGTGTGCTGGAGATCGCTCCCCCTGGAGACTCCCTCGTCCTGGTGAAGAGAGGGGCGAAGCTGTCAACTGATCACCACCTGGTGGTGAGTTGGCGCCGATGGTGGGGGAAGATGCCGGTCCGACCCGGCAGACCCAAACGTATTGTGAGGGTCTGCTGGGAATGCTTGGCAGAATCCCCGTCAGAAAGAGTTTCAACTCCCACCTCCGGCAAAGGCGGGGGACATTGAGTCTGAGTGGACCATGTTTCGTGCCTCCATTGTTGAGGCAGCTGATCGAAGCTGTGGACGTAAGGTGGTCGGTGCCTGTCGTCACGGCAACCCCTGAACCCGCTGGTGGACACCGGTGGTAAGGGATGCTGTCAGGCTGAAGAAGGAGTCCTATCGGGCCTTTCTGGCCTGTGGAACTCCGGAGGCAACTGACAGGTACCGACTGGCCAAGTGGAATACGGCTTTGGTGGTTGCTGAAGCAAAAACTCTGGCATGGGAGGAGTTCGGTGAGGCCATGGAAATCGACTTCCAGATGGCTTTGAGGAAATTCTGGTCCACCATCCGGCGTCTCAGGAGAGGGAAGCAGTGCACCATTAACACTGTTTATAGTGGAGATGGGGTGCTGCTAACCTCGACTCGAGACGTTGTGAGTCTGTGGGGAGAATACTTGGAAGGCTTCCTCAATTCCACCAACATGCCTTCCATTGAGGAAACAGAGCCTGTGGACTCAGAGTTTATTTCACATTCAAGAAAATGTGGCTCCAGGAACTTAAGGGTGCCACTTCCAGAAAAAAACAGTAAAAAATCTCCTGCAGAAATATATCAAGTGCTAAGCATTGCGTTAACACCTTTTACCTTTTTTTTCTTAAATCAAAGAGTTATCAGCCTAAAAAAAAAAACGCAAAGCCTAATTAGCCAAGGAAAACACGTCAACATGTTCAGTACACAATCAATAAAAATGGCTGTCCTCATGAAAAACTAATTCAAAATGAGCTTTGACACCACCTTTTCTTTTGAATATTTTTTTAACTTCTCTTAATGAGAAAAATTAGTTTGTGACTTAAATCTGGGTTGTAACGGAGTCAGGGCCATTGGGATTTGGTAGATTATTTTCCACATCTGGGCTTGGTGTTTTCCTTTAAATAATGTTTGTGCAACCGCATTTAAGCACTCCTACACTTCCCCCTCGCTGAATGTTTTTTTATGTTTCCCCAAAATCCATGATACTTTTAGTGAACATTCGTTTGCATGCCGCTGGGCTGTAAACGAAACTGTAAAAATCTGTTATACTGCACTCGAAGTTCGATGTTTTTGCGTGCGCTCACCTCAAACTTCAGCGGATAACTTTGCACAAAAGGGCGGTGCTTTGTTTCGTAGTGGAGCTTCGCAATGTTGCGACGGTTTCGGAGCATATGATGCACACTGGTTTTGAATCTGCTGCAGCCAGATCGCAACTAAATTTCTCCGTCCATTCATTTAAAACAACACGCATCGACCTTGCTAACTTTTTAGCAAGGCATACTGTCAGATGCACTCTCTTCCGGTATGCTGCGCAATTGGCAGTGGATCGTAAACAAACGATTTGATTGGCTCAAATCAGTGACGCCTTTTCCGCATTAACTAGAATTGCAACGTCAACGTTTGCGAATGAGCCTTGAAAAAAATTCATCATAGATTGGTCATAGGTCCGTTTCGAACCATCTGTCGGTCCGGATCCGGACCGCGGTCCGCCATTTGGTGATGCCTGGTCTATGTTATGTGTCTATGTTAGATGTCGATGTGTTTGCTGCTGTAACACTTCAAATTTCCCCATTGTGGGACTAATAAAGGACATCTTTATCTTTATCTTTTACATTTTGATGTATGTGTCATTGTTGCATTTCAATGTAAACGTCAGTGCAAGTTTCCAGTCCTCCAGCCACATGTGACATTGTGCGCGTCGAAGTGATAACTCATTTGAACGGGAAGAAAAAAAATCTTTTTTTTTTTTTAACACCACCTGTCGTCTCTTTCAGCGTAAGAACAAACATGACACTACCAAAATAAAATATACCAACACAGGCGAATATTTAAGAAGCACTCAGGAGAGACACTTCAACTCATTTGATCCCACCCATTTTCACTCGAGCAAACCCCCCAATTCCAACGCCCACAGAATATTGTGCCACATTGCTATAAAAATAAGGAGCCTGCCAAAAGAAAGTTTACTCTCCTCTTTCATCACAAAAACCATATACTTCGGATTGTTTTTTTAGCTGTCAGCGTTAGAACACAGCTAAATTCCCATCCCTTAATAAAAACGGAGAAAAAGAGCTTTTCAAGCATTTCAAGCATAACACTTCTATTTTTTCTTTTGTGACAACTCAGACCTCTAAATAATGCATGACAAAAGTGCTTCTGATAAAATAACACAAATATATATATATATATATAACTAGTGAAATTAACTATATACAGAAGTGCCTGAGTGACTTGCGTGCATTTGTACACTACGGCGCCTGACCCCAAACCCACCCCCGGCATCCAAATTATACAATTTTTTGGCCGTGTGTTATACACTAAAACAGGGGTGGGCAAACTTTTGATTGGTGGGCCACAATTGGTTCTAAAATTTGACAGCGGGGCCGGACCAGGAGCAGATGGATGGAGTGTTTTCGTAACCTCACCACATCGGAGAAGAAAAATACATTTAATGGAGAGGGTCCACGTGTTCAAGTTCCTGGGAGTACAGATCTCCGATGACCTTTCTTGGACACACAACACCACAGCAGTGTTAAAGAAGGCCCACCAGCGTCTGCACTTCCTGAGAGTCCTCAGGAAATTCAACCTGGACAGGAAGCTGCTGCTGGCCTTCTACCACTCGTCCATCGAGAGCCTGCTGACGTACTGTGTCTCCACCTGGTACAGCGGCTGCACTGTGGCGGACAGAGTGAGGCTCCAGAGGACGGTCAAAACAGCGCAAAGGATTATTGGCTGCCCTCTCCCCTCACTGTCGGACATCTACACCGCCCGGTGCCTCAGAAGGGCTCTCAACATCGTCAAAGACAATACCCACCCAAACTCACACCTGTTCGACCTGATGCCCTCTGGCAGGCGCTACAGGTGCATCAAATCAAGGACCAATAGACTGAGAAACAGTTTTTTCCCAAGAGCCATCTCCAATCTAAACTCACACACACACACACGACCACCCGCACCTTGCAGAACAGCAACGTGATGTGTTTTTATATATCCTATTCAGTATTATTTTCCATTGCACTAACTATTCTCTTATTTATCTAATTTATATATTTATCTGAATTATTGTTGTGTTGCACTGGAGAGGGGAGCTCTCTAATCTCGTTGCACACTTGAGTACAATGACAATAAAGGGATTTCTGATTTCTGATTGCTAGGAGATGGACACACAGTTGTCCATCCTGCGGCGTACTTCATGTGAGGGTTGTCAAGCTTTCGGTATTCATCGTGCACTTATTTCAATTTAGAGAGTTCTCTTTGAATATTGCTGATATGTTTCTGAAGCGTATCACTAGAATCCTGATGAATCACTTCATTTTTTTGCCACCTTAATTAAGGCCTTCCAGTACTCATAACTTCTGTCAAAGCGACATTGTAGCTCTTGTTTTTACACGGTGATGTTCTTTACCCTTCTCTGCAAGAGTGCAAGAAACAGGTGAACTGATGTGTCCAGGCTTATCTGAGTTCCAAGCTTTGATCTGTCCTCTGTTGAGCACGGGTGATCAGAATGTTTAGACCACAGGTGCTCACACTTTTTAATAGAATAGAATAGAAATCCCTTTATTGTCATTGTACTCAAGTGTGCAACGAGATTAGAGGGCTCCCCTCTCCAGTGCAATACAACAATAATACAGACAAATATATAAATTAGATAAATAAAATATTATATATATATATTATATGTATATATATTATATATAATATATTTATTATATATATATATATATTATATATATATATATATATTATATATATATATATATATATTATATATATATATATATATATATTATATATATATATAATGAGAGAGAGAGAGAGAATTTTTTGTACAATGTATGTAGATGTAGCCAAACTCAGTGGCGGCTTTCGCTTTTCAAGTAAGTTCTCTGAAAAATGACTGCTGTCCTGACAACTGGCTTTTTAATTCCTTCACCTTTCTCTTCCTCAGCTCGCTTTTCGGCGGAAAGTCGGTATCATATTTTCCATGAACAGTCCGAAAATCCCGCTCGACATTTCCCTTCTTTGGTATTGCGATGGTAGCCTGGCAGATGAGGCAAACGCACTTTGAAAATGTCATCGTGAAGAACAACTCCTCCCATTCCATATTAAAGTGATGTGTTTTTGTCTTCTTACTTGGTCCGGCACCCCCACTCATGTTTATACCCCCCTTGAGTTCAAAAGAATAAAACGAGGGCTTAAAATTGGAGGTAACCAACTCGCCAGCTTGTTAGTTGTGCTGCACTTAGCACCAATGTTTGCGCATGCGTGGTGACCTATGTGTCACAAAAAAAAATCTGGTGTCATCTGACTGGGTACCCTGTATCAATCACATGACGGATAATGATAGGCTGACGTCTATTTTTTAATGTGATGCGATCTACCCATACTATCGACTGGTCGATCGCGAGTGACGTAATGAGCATCCCTGGCTTAGACGATCATTTCTTCATCCAAGGAGTCGGGTTTGACTGTCACTCCCTCCTGATAATCACACGCCTCGAATCTTCTTACACAGATGACATTTATTAATTTGTCACCGTCAAATTAATAACACCTATACGATACAAATAGAAAATACACAACTGCATAAAAGGATATTTACAAAGATAATGAAAAGAAAAGTACACCAACACTATCAAATGAGAGAGTGTATACATATTTGTTAGCAAAAACAAACCTGGCTGTACAATAATCCTGAGGGGAATGAGCTCCAAATGTTGGCAGGAAAGAAACTGACAATTACAAACGGAAAATATTAACTATTGCTACAACTATAGACACAAAAATTAGCAAGCCATTAACTTGTAATATTACAGGGGAAACTTTGCCTTATCCGGCCAATAAACAAGGTTCGGCGTCGCTAACAATGTCCATCGGCACTTTGGCACTAACGCCTGCTTCGTCACATAAAAAGCGCACAAGCAACTTCAAAACACGTCCCCGGTACAACAAACAATATAATTACTTTAATATTGTTGTAGGCACGACAAACACAAGTAGTTTTCTTGAAACGGGTAAAGGATAATGTAATCATGGCAGTCATGATCTAAACACAGAGCAAAGGGTAGATTGATAGGAGCCACCAGCATGACTTTTGTTGTCCCGGCATGAAAGTCCATTGTTTCAGAGGTGTCTCGTTCACACCTCCTTTGTTGCAGCCTTGATCCAATCTTCCTGCAGTCATCTCCTGAGGGTCTTGTCATTAGCATGGTCCAAACTTCGGTTACACTTAATGGATTTCATACATTTGACTATTAAAGGAATATAGGAATTTGAACTTGGTGTAGATCATTAGATGTTGCTGCATCCTGTGTGTGTGACTGGTGGAGCGGAACGGTGTGTGGGGTGCAGGAATGTGCAAGAATGGAAGGTTTTGGAAGCAGACGGTGCTGAGCGAGACGAGATGACTCGGGGGGCAGTGGATGAAGGAGCAGCCATCAAAAGATCACACGCAGGAGGAGCCACGGGATTTGGCGGGGGAGAAAGACCAATGAGAGCAAGCTAAAGTTAACTTCAGGATACACATAGCCAATAGAATCATGCCAGGATGCCTTTGTCTCCGTGACATTTGCATATTGTGTAGTATGAATTATTGCTGAGCAACAGAGGCGAGCAGAGCTGTATTGAGAGGGACCCAAGCCCAAAGTGTAGACTTGTGTGTTAGGAATAAATCCACTCGTGTGTGTGAAAATGCCGGCTTCCTGATACCTTTCTATTGCAGAACGAGCGCGCATATTGTTGGATGAGTGAGAGTTGGGTAAGGTCACAAATTGGAGTCAGATTGCTAATTTGAATTTACATTGATTTAAAATTAAATTCCAACATTGATTTAAAACTAAATTCCAACACGGGTTTAATGAAGACGTCGAATCTGCATCACACCGTGAAAACTGTACACAAATAATAATGCAATTTACACTAGTTACATTAATAAGAATATAAATTCATGGCGAAACAAGTAGCTATCATTATCACAATAGTGGAATCAATATCCATAATGAAAAAACACCTCGTTGGCTGCTGCTGCAACAGAGGGAATTTCAGGGTCGTAATTTGCGAGGTGATCGTTTGTCCCGCTTGTCTGGGGCCAAAAACCTTGACGTATTTATCCGGAATCGGAAGGCAAGTGCGTGTCCTCCAAACAATGCGAGACTATGTACATAATTAAATGAAAATACGAATAATTAAGTTACTTAACTGCATGAATTAACTATACATATAATCGATTATAAATGACTAACAATGAAACAAATAAATTAAACCTATGCACAATTCTGGATACATTTACAATTGTCGCAAGTACCATCGATTCACAAATAGGAAAATAAAACATGCATAAAAACTATTAATAAGTTGTTAAATAAATGATTAAAATGATTAAATAATTAAATTATAATAAATTTAATGACAAATAATATTTTGGCAGTTAAATTAGTGCGTTAGTAAACCTGCAGTGGTACATCTATCCTGGGAGTTATCCGTAGAAGGTAAGCAAAGCACAACAATGTTGTCAAACGGCATATCCATATGACACTTTGATCGACATCTAACATGGACAATTACAATGACATCTAACAAACACATTTACGTCTAACATTTACATAGACATCTAACATAGACACTCACATAGAAAGAAACAGACACTTACATGGACATATAACAGACTCTGTTATATGTCTATGTAAGTGTCGATGTCATAGACACATAGACATGTAGCATAGCTACTTACATAGACATATAACAGACACATGGACATCTTACAAACATTTACGTAGACATCTAAATTAAACACATCAACATCTAACAAACATTTACATTGATACATCTAACATAGACACACAGTGTCTTCTTCTACAGTCACTGAGTCAGTGTTCTCATCATCACCGTCACGAGTTGGTGTTTCCTTGTCGGTGTTGTTTTCCATCTTTAGGAGGTGACGTTGCGTCTCAGTACTTGCCCTTCTTCCGTGATGATGTTATTCTTATCTTGGGGTGCCTACTGAATCAACGACTGTTGCGGGTTCCCATTTCCCATTTAGTAGTTGGAAACAAATTGTGGCTCCTTCAGGCAGGTCAGGTTGTGCCTTTGCAGTTTTGTCATAATAGAGCTTTTGCCCTGTCTGACACGCTTCTCTCTGGTTGTTGACAGTGTTGCGACATACAAGCTCAGGTTGAAGTTGCTTCTTGATGGGAAGGATTGAGCGCAAACACCTGCTCATCAGCAGCTGTGCTGGCGATTTTAGTCCATCGACCGGGGTGTTTCGATACTCCAATAGGCTCGAGTAGGGGTCTGCATTCTGTGCATGACCTTTGTCCATGAGGGCCTTGGCTGTCCGGATAGTCTTTTCAGCCAACCCATTGCTCTGTGGATACAGTGGGCTGCTTGTAATGTGTGTGAAGTCCCATGAGTGAGCAAAGTCTCTGAACTCTCGTGAATATAACAAGGTCCATTGTCGCCTATTAGCGTTTTTGGTACAGTAATACCCCGCTACTTCGCGGTTCACCTTTCGTCGGCTTCAGAGCTTCGCGGGTCTAAAAAATATTCGGGGGCATTGTAGTTTCGCCGAGCGGCACGAGGGGGCGCTGGAGCGGTTAGACGGCTGGCGTGCGCCGAAGAGGAGAGTGGACGAAGAAGAGAGTGGACGAAGAAGAGCACGTTCCCCCGGACACGATTTGGGGCGACTTTTCGCGCGGTTCGGACTGTACCAGAGCTCCGGAGGAGGCCGGCGTGCGTGGCAGTTAAGCCGAAGAGGAACAACTTCCGCCCGGGCACTAGCGGGGCGACATTTCGTTTCGTTCGAGACTGTGCGAGAGCTCCGGAGGAGACGGGCCGGCCGGCGTGCGTGGTAGTTAAGCCGAAGAGGAACAACTTCCGCCCGGGCACTAGCGGGGCGACATTTCGCTCCGTGCGAGAGCTCCGGAGGAGACCGGCCGGCGTGCGTGGCAGTTAAGCCGAAGAGGAACAACTTCCGCCCGGGCACTAGCGGGGCGACATTTCGCTCCGTGCGAGAGCTCCGGAGGAGACCGGCCGGCATGCGTGGTAGTTAAGCCGAAGAGGAACACCTTCCGCCCGGGCATAAGGGGAGCGCGAGGCTGTCAGGTATGAATGAATAAATGAATAAATAAATAAATAAAAAATGCCACCTTTCATTTCACAGGGCACACCGGACGGCGCACCAGCAGGTAAAAGTCGAAGTAAATAAATAAGTACAAAAAGAGGTAATTGAATAAATACAAAAATAATGGCTGGGGAATAAAAAAATAAGTTTTAATAATATATATATTTTTTTGTTATAACATGAATTTCACTCTCTCTCTCTCTACCCGTATATATATATATATATATTTTTTATTTTTTTTTTAAGCATTTTTGAAGGTGCGCCACTACTTCACACCTATATATATATATATATATATATATATATATATGTGTATATATATATATATATATATATATATATATATATATATATATATAATGTGTATATATATATATATATATATATGTATATATATATATAGGTGCGAAGTATATATAAGTATTTTATTTTATTTTTTTTTGAAGGTGCGCCGCTACTTCGCGGATTTTCAGTTTTCGCGGGTTGTCTCGGTCCCCATTAACCGCGATAACCGGGGTATTACTGTATACCAAATCTCGCAAACATAGCCTAGAGTTTCTTTATGACTGTGTTGGATGTGAGGCTGGTGATCTTCTCCACTTCAAAGAATCTACTAAACTAATCGACAACAAAAATTTAGTCAGTATTATTCCAAGCAAACATCTGTGGCGATCATCTGCCAAGGGTGCTCTGGAATCGGCTGTGCATCATTGGTTCCTTTTGGATGGAGTTACGTCCTTCCTAGCGATACTCCAAGATTCTACTAGCGCCACTATCTCTTTACCCATCCCAGGCCAGAACAGTACATCTCTCGCTCGCTGCTTAGATTTTTCAATTCCTAAATGTCCAGTGTTGTGGAGGCTATGGCGATAGCAGTGTGTGTCAATCTTGACTGTAAATCGGGTGGTTCAGATTTTTATCTTACCGAAGCTGGGGGCGCCACTTCGTGGCCAGGATGTTTGGAAGGGCAAGTTGTGCAGGATGGCGGAATAAGGAGGAGGCAGGTGGATGTTTTAAGCAATTTATCCAACAGTTTGGCAATTAAAATCCAAATTTACAACAGTGTCTATTAAAGTCCAGTACAATTTGTCCCTTTGGTTTGGTTTCCTGCCGTGGCGGCCAATAGGTGAAACATCGAGTGGTTGGATGAGTCTCGTGTGTTTGGGTGTCTATGTATCTGTGATTATGGATATATGTTGAAACAGGGCTGCGTATTCATAATCATGTTTCATACACTATTTGTATCACTAATAACTGTATACACACAGACACTCATTTAGCACACATGAGCACAGCTTGAACACACACACACACACACACATTCGGTTTCAAGTTTCTGAATCTTCGAGCTGAAGTTTTAAACTGACTGTTGTGATTGGTTGTTTCCTGCCTGCCTGCTAGAATTCCAGAAGACAGCCCCCCCCCCCTTTGTCTCTTTATGTCCGGAGGAGAGTCAGAGGAGGGGGTCAGATGAAGGGGGTGTGGGAGGCCGAACAGGCCTGTTCGGCCCTCCGGCTCTCTCTCTCTCACCAACTCGCAAATTGGAAAATAAAACTTTGCTTGATTGACTTTGGACATTCAGCCATCATTATTTAAATAATTCCCGGTGTAAAAAAGGCGTCAGGGCCGTTTTAAACCTGACAGAGAAAGACCAATGAGAGC
>NC_142410.1:512009-532009 GCF_059441095.1 Idiotropiscis lumnitzeri | reverse complement strand
CTGCTTGAAAACTTCCACCATTATTCCTGTCCCCAAAAAGTCACCCGCCGTCCACCTGAATGACTACCGTCCTGTTGCTCTCACACCAGTCATCATGAAGTGCTTCGAGAGGCTGGTTCTCCAGCACATCAGGGACTGCCTTCCTCCCACTCTGGACCCCTACCAGTTTGCATACCGGGCTAACAGATCCACTGAGGACGCCATCGACACTGCTCTGCATGTTGTGCTGGGCCACCTGGAACAACAGCAGAGCTATGCAAGGATGCTCTTTGTGGACTACAGCTCGGCATTCAACACGATCATCCCAGACATCCTCGTCGCCAAACTGGACATTCTCGGCCTCCCTGCCCTCACACGCATCTGGATTGAGGACTTTCTGACCAACAGACCCCAGACTGTGTTGCTCGGCCCCTACACGTCCTCCACCCGCATGCTGAGCACCGGTTCCCCTCAAGGATGCGTGCTGAGCCCTCTCCTGTACGCCCTCTACACCTACGACTGCAGCCCGGCCCACGGCAACAACACCATCGTCAAGTTTGCTGACGACACGACAGTGGTCGGTCTGATCTCGGAAGGTGACGAGACAGCCTACAGAGAGGAGGTAAAGAGACTTGACAGCTTGGTGCAAGGACAACAGACTGCACCTTAACACTGCAAAAACAAAGGAGATTGTTGTCGACTTCAGGAGGAACAAGACGGTGCCGCCCCCCCTCTGCATCGAAGGCGTGTGTGTGGAGAGGGTCCACACGTTCAAGTTCCTGGGAGTACAGATCTCCGACGACCTTTCTTGGACTCACAACACCACAGCAGTGGTAAAGAATGTCCACCAGCGTCTGCACTTCCTGAGAGTCCTCAGGAAATTCAACATGGACAGGAAGCTGCTGCTAGCCTTCTACCACTCGGCCATCGAGAGCCTGTTGACGTACTGTGTCTCCACCTGGTACAGCGGCTGCACTGAGGCGGACAGAGTGAGGCTCCAGAGGACAGTCAAAACAGCGCAAAGGATTATTGGCTGCCCTCTCCCCTCACTGTCGGACATCTACACCGCCCGGTGCCTCAGAAGGGCTCTCAACATCGTCAAAGACAATACCCACCCAAACTCACACCTGTTCGACCTGATGCCCTCTGGCAGGCGCTACAGATGCATCAAATCGAGGACCAATAGACTGAGAAACAGTTTCTTCAGAGAGCCATCTCCATTCTGAACTCTCACACACACACGAGAACACCCTTACCTTGCAGAACAGCATTGTGATGTGTTTTTATTTACCCTATTCAGTACTAAATTCCATTGCACTCTCTTATTTATTTATCTAATTTATATATTTGTCTGCATTATTGTTGTATTGCACTGGAGAGGGGAGCCCTCTAATCTCGTTGCACACTTGAGTACAATGACAATAAAGGGATTTCTTCTAATATATGTATGTATCTGTATATATGTATGTATATATGTATATCTGTATATGTATATCTGTATATCTACTTGTCGTCTATGTAATGGGCAATGATGTCGGTCATTGTAATACATTTCTGTAACTGTAAATTTTCGGGTTATCGCCCAGCCCTAATTTGTATGTATGTATGTATATTTTTTTCCCTGTGTGTATACATGTTCCTGATGTCTCATTCTTCCTCCAAATTCAGAAAGCCTGTGCAGGCTGAACTGCGAGCTACCTGAGATCACTTAGTCTTCAAATTTGGATCCGGCATGCATGGACACTAATCCGTCGGCGGGGTTTGACTAGACGAGAAGCAGAGCATGTGGAGTGGTTGCGGTTCCCATGGAATCAAAAGATATGAAGCAGGTAAGTCGAATTGCTTGGTTGAATATCGACGTGTTCTGATGTAGGAATTTGGTACTGGTTAACTACACAAAAGCTGTTTGGCATGCAAATCAGCCATGTAGCCTGTTGGTGGTACATTTTAGGTTAATGGTTGCTTGACTGTGACCCTTGCGAGTAAAAACCGCTCCGATATTGGTTAAATGGACGGTTGTCAACATCACTTTTAAGGTCTTAATGGGCGATATCACATTTTATTTGCTGATTGGGTAATTTATTAATAAATGCGTAGAAATGCGGACACACTCATACGGTCCCTTGGGTGATGATCGGAACACATGGTGAAGCTGCATTCAGCCATTCTGGTACTCGTCTAAGAATAGCCCCCCCCTAAAAGACTTTGTCGTGACTTTTTTTTTTTTGGGTGATGAGATTTTCCACAAATTTGCACGCCCCTTTTGAAGCTTGGGTTGGAATCTTTTTTTACGGTCTCAGTGTCTAAGTCACAGAGAGGCAAGCGAGGTAATATTCCTCATTTTGTCAGTCTATCTTCTGAAACGGCGACCAATCACCACCAAAATACAAATGCACGTAGTAACGGACTCTTTTCCACTTCAACCTGTGAAAGTATAAAAGCATTCTCCACAACAGTTTGGATTTATTGACATAAATTGTGAGCTCATGTGATCACCTCCACAATAATCAAAAATACAGTGCCGATCTATTCTCCACTTTCACAGGCTGAAGCGAATAAGAGCATGAATGCGTATACGAACCCAGACTGGTTATATTTCTGAGATTTAGCCACACTAAAATTGTGTCAACTCTCAGGGCAGATGACGGCATTTAAGTCTTAAATTGTTCAGAAGTGGATGGATCGCAGAACAATGCGGCGCGTCGAATGTGTCCACCGCGTTCCAAAATCTGTAAATGTTGTGACTTTCTTGAGCACTCCGCTTGACTGCCTGGGAGCATTGCCTGCCGACCACACACTGCTCATATTTAGAAAAGGCTGACGTGCGTGCATGCATGCTACTGTATGTTTTAAGGTGTCAAATATTTCACCATGACAGCACCCCATAATACTGTGCGCTGAGCCTAGGTGTTTGTCAAATACAGAAATAGCAACCATTACTCAGACAGCCCCTTTTAATACGGTGCACCTTATGGTAGTGAAAATACGGTAGAAAGATGCCTGGAGTAATAGAAGAAAATTGATTTGAGGAAATATGATGAACAACTGTCCCGACTAGTTAACATAGTCGATGACGTATATACTTTGGCACGCGCAACATACTGTCGATGTCGCGTGTCGAAGATGTAAATACGTTAGTACGCACAACATACAATCGAGTGCTGATGTTGTATAAATGTCCACACGCACATACTGTCAGTTGTATACAAGTGCGCATTGCAGAAAAGAAAGGAGAACTGGATAAATGGTGGAAGCGCTGGATCTGAGTGTTGCAGGCAGGGAACAAGTGAGCAACACCCTAAAGCAGCTAGAAAAGCAGCCAAAGTCCAAAGTATGGCCATATTTCAACACAAAGTCCAACAAGTTGGTTGTCTTTAGCCTTTGTGAAGCAGTGCGGAACGAACACCTGTAGCGATGTCACCCGGGTGTCTAGCTGGAAGACGATAGAAAGCGAAAAGCTTGGTTACAGTCAAAGCTATAAAGGGCCCTCGCAGCATGAGAAACTAATAAAATATTGATAATTTTGCCAGGCCTGATGGGTGTGCAAAGTTTCATGAGTTTTCGTTCCTATTTAGAATCTCAAAATCAGCATTGTTTTATTGGAGAACTGTGTGAAGCCATGCCCACAGCTTTTCACGATAATTGACAAATTTCGTATTGTGAAATCCTGAAGGCCTAAACACTCATCAGAGCAAATATGAGGTAGACCTTGTTAACATGCCCAGAGAAAAACATCAATGAAAATAACTTGTATTTGCGTTAACCAGTTGGTGGCGCGACCAATACGATGAAAAATAAGTTTGTAGATGTCCTCAGGCCAGTTCTATTGTCGAACGAGAGAAATCTTCACCAGAAAGTATTGTGTCCTTAAAGTTAGAGCGGCTTTTGTTGTCAAAGCCTCGTCAATGTTTGAAGTAAATTTAAAATGGCCGACTTCCTGTGCAATTTAGCATATGGTTCAGAGAGACTTTTTTTGGGTCTTGGCCTTGCATGTATTTCATCAAATTTTCAAAAAGCTAGGTGAAACACATCTGGCGCTGCTTTTTTTTTTACTTTTCTAGGGGGCGATCGCGAGCCATTTTCTTGCACTACAAACTAATAAAGAATTGATGATTTTGCCAGGCCAATGTGTGTGCATAGTTGCATGAATTTTTGTACATATTTGGAACCTCGAAATAAGCCTTGTTTTATTGCCGAACTGTGTGAATCCATGCTCACAGGTTTTCACGATAATTGACAAATTTCGTATTGTGACATCCTGAAGGCCTAAACACTCAGCCGAGCAAATATGAGGACGACCTTGTTAACCTGCCCTGAGAAAAACATCAACGAAAATAACGTGTATTTTCTTTAACCAGTAGGTGGCGCTACCAAAACGATGAAAAATAAGTTCATAGATGTCTTCGGGGTTGGACTATCCTCAAATATGAAAATTTTTGAGACTATAGGATCATCTGAGTCATGTCACAGGAGCTTTTGTTACCACGGAGCATAATCAGACTTTGCGGCACCATATTGGCCACGCCCTTCGCCGAAAAGTCACCAAATTTGGCATAGAGTGCGATCAGCGTCTTGAGGCTATTCTGAAAAATTTTCAGTTGGATTTGTTAAACGGGCTTCATGTATTACATTAAAATGTAAAAAATAATATTTGTTGCTACTAGGCGGCGCTATATGTATGGCAGAATATTGACATATCGATGTCTTTGGGACACAACACTTTATATACATGTGAAGTTTGGAATTTTTAGGAGCATGTGCTTTGGAGTTATTCAGCATTTTGTCCATTGTGGCGAGGGAATATTAAACGCAAACTCTGAAGCCCCCGTCCCCGTCATATAGTATTTCAAAAACTGAAAATTTTCATTTCCGTGTTTGTTCCAGGTCTTAAGATGGTACCGCCGAAATTTTAAGTCAATCGGATTAATTCTCTAGGATCAGGATGCAAAAGAATGACCCCTATTTAACTCATTGACTCCCTTGGACGTATAAATACGTCTTTTAAAGCAATGCCGCCCTCTACCAAAGACGTATAAATAAGTTTTTTGTTTTTTTTGCGTCATAGTGTACATAAGGGTCTGATGCAACCTCTGACTGAGAATCAGCCTTGTCCGCATTGTGAATCATGTAAAAATCACCCAGCAGGGGGCAGAGGTGCAGAAAATTCGCCTTGAATCTGCGCCAGAGGTACAAATGGGGGGGCGGGATCCTGGGGTAGATTTATAAGCGTGGAGAGCAGCGTGGGTAGCAGCAGCACTAGCAGCAGTCGTATTAGTAGCGTTAGCAATGCAATCCTCCAAGCAAATGACGATCGAGGAATGTTTTTTTGTAAAAAAAAGCTTCCTAAAAGCATCAAGGCTTTGGAGACGTTTTGGTTGAGAGGATGACGCTTCATCGTCGTCACAACAAAGAGGCGTCTAAAGAGGCTGCGCGTGCCTTGCGGCCTGCATCGCCTGCCTTCGGACAATAGCCAAAGCAGCCGAGAGTCCTCACCAGATCCCCCCCGAACGAGGAGGTAAGCGCTCACAAGTTACCATTGAACATGTGGTTTTAGCCCTAATGCTTTTATTGTACATATCATGCATCTTGCGGGAAGAAAATGTTGCGTGAATGTGTAGTTAGACGCGAGCTTGCTCGCTGACTTCCTCGTCCGGCCGCCTCTATTGCACAATTACACGCGAGCATAAGTCCTCGCCGACGAGGAAGTAAACGCTCGCAAGTTACAATTGAACATGTGTTTAGCCATCATGCATCTATTGTACATATCACGCATCTTGCGCGCAGAATATGTCGCGTAAATGTGTAGTTAGACGCGAACATAGGAAGTGAGCGAGCGAATGTGCGCTTCCAAGCAAGCATAACTCCTCCCGAACAGGGAAATAAACGCTCGCAAGTTACAATTGAACATGTGGTTAGCCCTTATATCCACTTATTTTACATATCATGCATCTTGCGGGAAGAATATGTTGCGTGAATGTGTAGTTAGACGTGAGCATAGCTCAACTCCGACTAGGAAGTATGCGAGCGAATGTGCACTTCAAACAAGCGTGACTCCTCCCCGACGAGGAAGCAATACTGAATGGTGTAGTAATCATACAAACTTTCTACAATTCACAGATTGTGCATCCCGCGGCAAGAAGGTTCCTCCTCGTCTTGTTGGTGCAAAGAAAGGTAAATTATAATATGAAACTTCACACGCCAGCAATAAAATGCAGCAATAAATATATATTTCCAATTGTTTATATTTACAGGTTGTGCATCAGGAAGCAGTGGTTCCGGATGGCGTCACACACACTGGATGGCAACCGAGGAAAATCGAAAAAATGTTGTGTGCCCTTGCATCAAGGCAACTGTTTTATTTTATATCACACAAAAAAAAAGTATGTATGACACTGATGTATTTCATTTTTGTACATAGTTCAACAGTTCAGTCGTTTTCTGTTATGTGCAAATAAATTTATTTTGTTATCAAAAACATATTTTTTGTGCTTTTTTTGGTATTTTATAGAAGGCATGCATTATTTAGATGTTAGAGGTGTCATAAAAGCCATAAATAATAGTGTCAAAGTTCAAATTATGGTCGAAATGCATCAGTTTACAAAAAGCTCATTTTCTCCGTTTTTTCCCCAGGGATTGGAGTTTTCATGAAATTTAGCTATTTTCAAATGGTGATTGCTCAAGAATGGAAAAGGATAGAAACAAACTTTTTTTTCTCTTGAAAGAAGAGAGTCTCATCTTTCTTATGGTGTGCTCCATGTCTATATAGCATTAGAATACAATATTCTGTGGGCCTTGCAATATTCGTCAAAACCCAGGAAAATGCTGGGATTGAGCGGGTTGCTCCAGTGAAAATGGCTGGTATTTAATGAGTTAATGTGCAAAAATTGGCCAAAATTTGATATAAAAAAATTCATAACTCACCGACTGTACACTTTAGACTACTGGTTCTATGGACTTTTTTGTACGTCTTGGCGTGCAACACATGCCTGCCAATTTCCGTAAGCCTAGGACAAACGGGCCGGGAATGGTTTTTATTTTGCCTTTCTAGAACCATTTTTGATACAACAGCACGACAAACTAATGAAATATTTATGATTTTACCAGGCCTGATAAGTGTGCGAAGTTTCATTAGAACTCAACATAACCATTGTTTTTTTTTTTGGTGAACTGTACGAAGCCACGCTCACAGCTTTTCACGAAAAATGACAAATTTCTTATTGAGACATCCTGAAGGCCAAACCACTCATTCGAGCAAATATGAGGTAGACCTTCTTAACCAGCTCGGAGAAAAACATCAACAAAAATAACTTGTATTTGCTTTGACCAGTAGGTGGCGCTACCACTATAATGAAAAATATGTTGGTAGATGTCTTCAGGGTTGTACTATCCTCAAATGTGAAAATCTTCAAGAAGATGGGATCATCTCAGTCATGTTACAGGGGCAATTGTTGCACTGGAGAATAAACAGACTTAGCGCCACTGTAATGTCCTTTGCCGAAAAATAACAAAATTCGATATAGAGTAAGATCAACGTCTTGAGGCTGTTTTGACAAATTTTCAGTCAGATTCGTTGAACGGTTTCCGTGCAGCATGTTAGAATGGAAAAAAATGTTTTTTGTTGCCACTAGGTGGCACTATATGTATAGCAGAATAATAAATATAGATGTCTTTGGGTCATGACTCTTTATATACATGTGAAGTTTGGAATTTTTAGCAGCATGTGCATTGGAGTTATGAAGCATTTTGTCCATTGCGGCGAAGAAAAATTAAACGCATACCCTGAAGCCCCGTCGCCGTCATGTTGTATTTTGAAAGCTGAAAATTTTTGTCTCAGTGTTTGTTCCAGGTCTTATGATGCCAAACTTTATTTACAAATGTATTCCTGTCATTCCTCTCCAGCAGTAGCAGAACAATCCAACTCGTGTACACACATTTTGGCGAATTGGTTTTGGTCTTTTCAAAATAATTTTAAAATTAATAAAAGGGAGGGAACGGAGAGATATGATCAGAACGCAAAGAGTCAAGCTTTCGATTCTGACTTTCTCTTTGTTCTCCTTGCAAGCCAGATTTTGAGTGTTTTTCTCTTCATTAACGGTGTGTTTATGTAATGTCCAATTGGTGAACCTGACAGGTTCACGATGTAAAATGTACTGGGATGGGAGTGTTGTTTTCCACTCAAGGTGGCGCTACATAGCTGTTTTTTTTTGTAATTGTGCATGATGATTTTAAAATATCTACATTTTTTAATTTGGTTATTATAATTTGGTATTTCCGAACTACGTATCAAACTAGTAGCCTTTGACACTTAATCAGCAGCCTAGCTCTAGCTCTAGCTTAAAAATATTGTTGACCCCCTGGTGTAAAACTCTGTGTAATGTTATAGGAGGAAGATCCCATTGCTTTGGGCTTGTTGACTCACCAGGCTCTTGGGAAACTCAGGGATCAACTTAGCAGCCTCCTGGACCATCACCAGAAGACAACATGCAGACGGGCCTCTGCAAAGGTAGACGTAGATATTTATTTAGTAATCTTCCTAATTGTAAATTCAGTGAGTAATCCAAACTGTTACCGTAATAAAATGTGATGTAGGGTGATGTGGTTGGAAACTTAATTAAAGCAGAAGCTAACAATCCAATCCCCATAGCATAACAATGAAATTATAAAACACCCTTAAAACACAAAGGCGTGTGTTACAAAATGTTGTTGGTCCTTCGTCCGTCATCGGCCTGGCTACCCCGTCCATCATCGGTCAATCTCTCATTTTATAATTATAATCGGCAGTTGGTCAGTCTGTCATTTAGGTCCCTCAGTTGAGTCTGTCAGAAAGTCTGTCGGTCCGTCAGACCGTCGCCCCACTTTCCCAAAACACGACAGCTATGTCCATCAGTGATGGCTGAGAAGTCCGTCGATGACAGACGTGGTCTGTGACAATTACAATGGTGGATGAAAATTCCCTGTCGTCAGTGCTTAGTAGTAATGTTTAAAAAGTGTCCCGTTATTCATCAGTCGGGCGTCCCACAGAGCGGAACTGACGGACTGGTCTGTGCGTCTGAGGGAATGCCCACCACTGTTAAAACCATAACTTTCAGCCATTTAGGCCTAAAATACCTTGTGAAACATCCCTCGCAAACCTATGGGCGACTTTTGAATCAGCCCCTCAAACCTGCAAATTAACAATATTTTCAACGCCTACAAAATAATTTATATCTCAGCCCCTTTAGCTTATATAAACATAATTACAAAATATTTTGAGATCTTAGACCTGGTCCTTTCACACAAATATGAGTTTATAAACCTTCAATATCCATCCATCCGTTATCTGCCATTTATCCAGCATCAGCAGCAGCTTCAGCAGTGAAGCCCAGACTTCCAACTCTTCGAGGGATCCCTAGGCTTTCCCAGGTCAGCTGGAAGACATGGTCTTTCCAGCATGTCCAGGGTCGTCATCTGGGTCTCCTGCCAGGGAGTTATCCAGGAGGCATCCTAATCAGATGCCCGTGCCACCCTCTCAATATTGAGGAGCAGCGGCTCGAATCTGAGTCCCTCACAGATGACGAAGCTTCTCACCCTATGTCTAAGAGGGAGCCCGGACACTCTGTGGAGGAAACTTATTTTGGCTGCTTGTATCCGGGATCTTGTTCTTTCAGTCACGACCCACAGCTCGTGACCATAGGTCAGCATAGGAACATAGATCAACATCTCCGTAACTCGAAAGCATCGCCTTTCAACTCAGATCCTTCTTCACCCCGACAGACTGATACAGCGATCCATTCTCCCCTCACTATTGAAAAGATCCCGAGATACTCGAACTCCTCCACTTTGGGCAGGATCTCATCCCCGACTCGGAGTGGGCACGCCACTCTTTTTCGACTGAGGACCGTGGTCTCAGATTTGGATTTGCTGATTTTCATTCCAACTGCTTCACACTTGGCTGCTAACCCCTCACCCCGCTAAAACGGACCTCCTCAATGTCTCGACTGCGCCTAGGAATTCTGTCCAAAAAAGTTCTGAACAGAATCAGCGACAAAGAGCTGCCTTGGCGGAGTCCAACCCTCACTGGAAACGAATTTGACTTACTGTCGGCAATGTGCCGATATCAGTGGTTGAGGGACTGAACAGCCTGTATTAGGGGGCTTGGTTCTTTTTACTCACAAAGGTTTGGTTAACTCCCTTGTATGCTTAAGGACCCTGCCGAGGGTGTAGAGCTGGTTTACTGTTGCACGGCGGGACGAAAACCACATTGCTACTCCTGAATCCGAGATTCAATGTCGAGACGGACCCTCCTCTCCAGCACCCCTGAATAGACCTTACCAGGGAGGCTGAGGAATGTGATTCCTCTGTATTTGGAACACACACTTCTGTCCCCCTTTTTAAAAAGGGGCACCGACCCCTGTCTGCCAACCCAGAGGCACTGTCCCTGATGCCCATGCAAAGTTGTAGAGGCGTGTCAACCGTGACAGCCCCACAACATCCTGAGCATCTAGGAATTTCGCGCAAATACCCTGGGGATTTGCCATTGAGGAGCTTTTTAACCACGTCAGTTACTTCAATCCCAGATATACGAGGGTCCGCTTCTGCATCTCTAGGCTCTGCTTGCTCAATAGCAGGCATGTCAACAGAATTGAGAAGGTCTTTTATGTATTCACCCCAGCTACTCACAACGTTCCAAGTCAAGGTCAGCAGCACCCAATCTTCACTATACACAGTGTTTATGGTGCACTGCTTACCTCTCCTGAGAGGCCGGATGGTGGACCAGAATTTTCTCGAACCCGTGCGGAAGTTGTTTTCCATGGCCTCTTCCAACTCTTCACAACTTCTCCTGAGTTTTTGGCGTAGTGACTACCAAAGCTGGATTCCGTTTGGCCAGCCAGTGCCTGTAATCTGCCTCTGGACTCCTACGGGCCAAAAAAGGCCCAATAGGACTCCTTTTTAAGCTTGACAACATCCCTTACCACCGCTGTCCACCAGCCGATTTGGGGATGCCGACATGGCAGGCAACAACCTCTCAATAGCCAAAGCTTCAATCGGCTGCCTCAACAATGGAGGTTCTAAATATGGTCCATCTGACTCAGTGTGCCCTGCCTCCCCCGGGACATGGGCAAAGTTCTGCCGGAGGTTGGAGTTGAAACTCTTTCTGACAGGAGATTCTGTCAAAACCCCAAAAAAAGACATCAGGTACTGCCAGGTTGTATCGGATTCTCCCCCCCATCACCGGTGCCAACAAACCACCAATTAATGATCAGTTGACAACTTTTCCACTCTCTTCACCTGTGTCTCCAAAATATGCAGATGGAAATCCAATTATACGACTACAAAGTCGATCTTTGAACTGAGGCCTTAGGTTTCCTGATGCAGAGTGCACGTATGGACAACCTTATATTTGAACAAGGTGTTCATAATGGACAATTTGGGACGAGAACAGAAATTACGGGGTCTGTTCTTCCCAGTCACACCCTTCCAGGTCTCACTGTCATTGCCCACGTGAGCATTGAATTCCCTCAGCAGAAGAATGGTGTCCCCAGGGGGAGCGTTCTCCAGCACACCCTCCAAGGACTCTGAAAAGGCTAGGTTCTCTGTGAACTGCTGTTTGGTGCACTAATTTTGGTAGCTAAGGATCGGACAACCAAGGTCCCTGTGTTTTGCCGCCGCCAGGCTCACGGAGCACCCAACCCTTTTGGCCCCTCCCACAAGTGGTAAGCTCATGGGAAGGGGGACCCACGCTGCCTTTTCGGGCTGAGCGCGGCAGGGCCACATGGGTGCGGGGCCCGCCATCAGGTGGGAAAAATTAGGTCATATATTGTACTCATCATCAGTGTTGTTTTTGGCAGGTATTTTAGATTTAGTCTTAGTCTTAGTCATTTGGACGGAAATGCTTTTTAGTGTTCGTCAGATTTAGTCATCCCTATTTGTGATAGTTTTAGTCCAGTTTCAGTCGACAAAAACTCAAAATTGTTTTAGTCGGTTTTAGTCGACGAAAACTCAAAACGTTTTAGTTGGTTTTAGTCGATGGAAAGGCAAAAAAAAAAGGTTTGTCTATTTTTTTGCAAATTTATTAGACCAAAACTCAAAAAGGTTTTAGTCTGTTTTAGTTAAAAATAGCCATACAAGGTTTCCACTCAATAGCAAAGACTTTCTGTTGGACTACTCAGGATTATGCATTACAAACAGATAACGTAACAGTCAAATCAATGCTAATTGCTCCAAAATAAGCCAATTACCAAAACGTTTTATTTGGTATTTGGCTTTATTTAACTTATAGCAACATAAAATAAAACCGTTTTAACAACATGGACTTGTAGTAGGCTTGTTCTACAGTACAGTAGCAAAAGTACAAACTCTACCAAACATATGTCTTGTTTACTTGTACCAGCTTGCGGTTATCAGAGCGAAGTAGCCTTGCGAGTGTCACAGTCCCCATGGTCTGTCAAAGGAACGCGTGTCAGTGTGCGTGCTGTGCGACACCAGTATGTGTGACGGTGCGTGCACATGCGCGCAGCGTGCTGTCCCGGTGGTGGCCGTGCCCAAACGAAAGATAGGTTGCTCTTCATTGTAATGTTTTGAAAGACAGAAGGGAAGGGATGTGATAAATTTTGAGCATCTCACGAACCACATGCTAGCAATTTCTTCCCGTCTTGTCTCGTCAACGAAAATTTCATGTACGTCACGTCATGTTTTCGTCATCAAATAAACTCGTTTGGCTCGTCATTGTCTCATTGTCGTCATGAAAAAAAAAGGGGCGTTAACAAAATATTTTCGTCATCGTTGACGAAAACAACACTGCTCATCATAAGGGGTCTTTTGAGCCATACTTTGGTCCTTCACCTAGGACCCATTTGTCATGGGTGACCCTGCTAGGGGATAAAGCCCCAGGCAACTTAGCGCCTAGGGCCGTTGGGACACGCAAACCCGTCCAACACAGTAAGGTGGCGGCTCATGGAAGGGAACCATTATATAAATATATATCAACAAGCTTCACACAAGGAAAGCCATTAAAACAAACAATACGTGTGGATAATACAAATTTCACAGTTAAAACAGTTCACAAGAGGTTGGCAATAAGTAGCCCTTCCCAAAAGCTGCACTTGCTTCAATCAAAATGTAAAAAAAAATTAAATAAAAAAAGTCAGTGCAAGAATATCACTAATTTCAGTATTTTAAAAAAAGGGTTTGTACAAACAAGTATGTGGTGACTTAACTAACGATTGCAATTCAACATACAAAAATAAAGTCTGAATAAGAAAAGCACTATTTTAACTTTCACTTTTGACTTGGCTCTTGCCGGAGTACGTTGGGTCTGACCACTGTACATACCGTATTTTCGGGACCATAGGACGCACTTAAAAGTCCCAAATCTTACCCAAAACAAATGTGGCGCCTTGTAGTGCGACACGTCTATTATATGGACGGAGGATCTCTTTCAACCATTGACGTGGATCCCTTTGTGGGATTGCAGAGTGCATGTTAGCACACCCTGCTGGCCAAAGACTGATATATCTATGCTTCGAATTGACTGTGAAAAATACATTGTGTGAATACGATCTTAAGAGATGGTGCAAGGGAAAGCTGGACAAAAGGGCAGCTGACCACAATGTCGTAGTTTGTCTTATTCATGTTATTGCAAGCAAGAAACATCACAGGTTTAGACAACACACTGCAAAAAACAAACAAAAAAAAAAAACATCTCTCTAACCTGATAAGGCTGATAAGATCCCAGAATGCCTCAGTCTGATAATCTCCCCGAATGCCTCAGTGTGATAATCTCCCAGAATGCCTCAGTACTGTTTTTGTGGTATTTTTATTTCTTTTGTTGAAAGGAATGGCATGAGAGATGCATGTTTTGTGTTAATTTTATTTCTTTGTTTCATTATTTGCTTGTATGCTGTTCAGAGATATTTATGGTTTTGATTTGAAACCATGACTCTAAGGACTGTCGTGACCAGTGACATCCCTCCCCTGACGTAGGCAATTAGATGTGTTGCCCTTACGTCACTGACATGTGCCCTGTAGTGCGGCGCACCCAGTCTAAGTTGCTGCGCCTTTTGATACGGTGTGTCTTTTGGCCGTGAAAATACTGTATTTATTGCTGTAAAGAGGTTTGCCCAGAGTTCAGAAATATTTAACTAAATACCTGTAATAGTGTATAGTCTGTGGGTATATTTACCTCCAACCCTGCGGCGTGGTGGAAATAACTTTGGCGATTCGAGTGGCACTGTAATTATCCCATCTAATAATCTATGGTTGGTACTTTTCTAATATAGAATCTTAAATACCGTAAAATAAAAAAAACAAATATCACGGTCGACTGGTTCCATTTGTCCTGAGACCACAAGCGCGTCGTCTATATCACTACTGTGATTTATTTCAGAACTCCTGCTATAGTCTGTGTCCGCCAAAACTGCTAAAAAAAATTCCAGGATATGCTACAAGGTCCCATGACAGCACTGTCCCGTGTCTATTTTCATGTACAGTGAAACCCCGCTACTTTGCGGTTCACCTTTCGCGGGTTCAGTGCTTCGCGGGTCTAAAAAATATTCAGGGGCATTGTAGTTTCGCCGAGCGGCACGACGGGGCGCTGGAGCGGTTAGACGGCTGGCGTGCGCCGAAGAGGAGAGTGGACGAAGAAGAGCACGTTCCCCAGGGCACGATTTGGGGCGACGTTTCGCGCAGTTCGGACCGTACCAGAGCTCCGGAGGAGGCCAGCGTGCGTGGCAGTTAAGCCGTAGAGGAACAACTTCCGCCCGGGCACTAGCGCAGCGACATTTCGCTTCGCTCGGGACTGTGCGAGAGCTCCGGAGGAGGCCGGCCGGCCGGCGTGCATGACAGTTAAGCCGAAGAGGAACACCTTCCGCCCGAGCACGAGCGGAGCGCGAGGCTGTCAGTTATGAATGAATGAATAAATAAATAAATAAATGAAGAATGCCACCTTTCATTTCACAGGGCACACAAGAATGGCTGGGGGATAAAAAAATAATACGTTTTAATAATAATTTGTTTTTTTTGTTATAACATGAATTTCACTCTCTCTCGCTCTCTCTCTCTACCCGTATTCTATATGGTGTACTGTATACAGGGGGGTATATAATTGCATCATTTTTCAAAATTTTAAAACGCAAAGAAATGCACATACAGTACGCTAAGCACCACGGGCATAAACGCAAGCTGATTGGTCCATTGGCCTATTCACTACAGTAGCCCAAGCTTCTCCCGATGCCCATCAGTCCACGCTTATCTCGTATATGTACAGTACGCTTCCCGCCATAGATCGCTGTTAGTTAGTGTTTGTCTCGCAGTGATTTTTTAAGTGTAAAAGTTTTGTGGAGCCCTTCGTAATGCCTCCCAAACGCTCTTTATCCCTTGGTGCATCTAGTGAACCGCAGAAAAAGCGAAAGATGTTAACAATCAACGAAAAAGTGAGTTTATTGGACAAGTTGAGAGCAGGAAATAGCTACGCGAGCGTAGCCCGACAATATGGTCTTAATGAATCCACGGTACGGTACATAAAGAAGGAAGAGAAGAACATCCGCAAAACTGCTGCAATATCTTTCGCGAAAGATGCCAAAAGGGTTGTAAACACCCAGAATAAGACCATCGTGCGAATGGAAAATGCACTGGTTATTTGGATCCATGATTGTAGGGCGAAGAATATCAGCCTGGATGCAAACATAATCCGAAGTAAGGCTAAATCTTTGTTTGATGCTATGGTGCCTGAGGGTGGTGACGGCGACAACTTTCAAGATGAGGAAGAGGGCGACGAAGATGATCCTCTGCCTGGTACCTCAAGCCAGACTAGCCCACGACGACCACGTACGACTTTCGTTGCCAGTAAGGGCTGGTTTGATAGGTTTAAGAGGCGAGTCGGACTTAAGAGTGTGTCGTTGTATGGAGAGGCAGCCTCTGCAGACGAAGCAGCAGCGAGGAATTATGTTGAGGATGTGTTTCCGGAAATTATAGAAGAAAATGGCTATGTTAGTGTTTGTTTGTTTTTGATTGGTTGTTCGTAAGTAAATTGTTCGGTAGAACAGTGTTCTAGTGTGTTCACTCTCTCTCTCTCTACCCGTATATGTGTGTGTGTGTGTGTATGTGGGGGTGTGTGTGTGTGTGTGTGTGTGTGTGTGTATATATATATATATGTATATATATATATATGTATATGTATATATGTATATATATATATATATATATATATATATATATATATATATATATATATATGTGCGAAGTATATATAAGTATTTTATTTATTTAATCTTTTAATTTTTTTTTTTTTTGAAGGTGCGCCGCTACTTCGCGGATTTTCAGTTTTCGCGATAACCGGGGGTTTACTGTATTTCATTGCTAAGAGACTGAGAATTTGGGAATAAAATTATGTATCTGCTATCTCTGCATTAAAGGTAGACGTATGTAAATGCGCTCCCGGCTCTAGTAGTATAAATATGGCGATGCGCTCCCGGCCTAAATGGATTGTCAAATGAGGAGGGAACAGCCTCTTTATTCATTTATCCAACACCAGTAAAGTACCAGGGTCAGTTTTACTCGAGTACTATTAAAGATCCCCAAATTATTACAAACAAAAATTCTAAGAAATATAATTTATGAAGTGAAGTGTTTTTCACTTACGAACAATTTCTTGGTCACTATTTTTGGTTTGTGATGCTAGTCCATGAGACCTCGGGCCTTATTTAAGTGTCTCGACTTTATTATCACTATCATTCTATTGTTTTTGAATTTATATTCTGTTAAGTTGTATTTTGCTTTATGCTCATGTTTTATCTTTAACACTTTGTTTCAGTTGTAGTAAGGTTCAAAGTGCCCAAAAAACAAACCTTGTTGAATTGAGTCAGAACTTGCAGGCCGAGCAAGCTTCAGATATTCTGCCACTCAAGTCAGGTGGAACCTCTGTAGAATCTTAGGTGTGGTTTTTTGTTTTTTACTTTAGATTTGTCAATTTGACCCGCAATATCGTTGGAAGTGGACTGAATTTTTGTTTTTAAAGATTACTTTGTATAAGCACGCCACCATGAAAAAAACTTCAAATAAATGAGTAAAATCCACCAATTAATCTCATTCACGTCCAAGATGTAAACCTTTGAACAAAACTTCATATTACCTGTAACCATCCTATGTTTTTCACAGGAACAGTGGGTGAATAGCTTTCTGTATCATGGCAACCGCCAATCGTGTCTCCACTGGCCAGGTGCTGCTCTCACTGTTCTGGTAGCACTTGGACTCCTGTGTTGCTATGGCAGTCAGCCAAGGGGCAGGTAATTCCCTTGTATTTGCACTATTGTATGCCTAATCTGATTCATTTCGTTAAGAAACTTTGATGTGCCATATTGGAAATTTGATTTGGGCTTACTGCCTGCAGCTGCCCGTACAAAACAACACACATAAACATACACACTAGGGCTGAACGATTTTTGGAAAAAATCGTATTGTGATTTTTCTGTCAGATATTGCAATTTTGATTTAATTTGTGATTTTCTTCACAGTGTACTGGAATCTTTACAAACATGACAGAAAATACCATCATAAGTAGTAATGCAGAGGCGCGAAAGGTTTTGTGAGGGGGGGCAGTAATGTACGTATTCTTTGTACATAAATACAAGATCGTCAATAAAATCATTGTCCCTTAGAAAAGCTAAATTGATTTAAAATATATAATTTGTAGACCTATTATTGTGTAGATCTAAAAACTCAGTACTCTGTGGTGCAAATTGTGCAATTATTATTGATGCGATGATAAATATTTTATATATGTTTGACATTGAACCGCTTTGTCATGATGACGTCAGCCGTTTGCGTGTGTATATATGTATATATGTCTATATGTGTGTATATATGTATGCATATATGTGTATATGTGTGTATATATATATATATATATATATATATATATATATGTATATATCTGTATATACAGTGAACCCCCGGTTATCGCGGTTAATGGGGACCAAGACCACCCGCGAAAACAGAAAATCCGCGAAGTAGCGTCGCACCTTCAAAAAAAAAAAAATAAATAAAAAAAAAAAAAACGTGTGTGTGTATATATATATATATATATATATATATATATATATATATACTTCGCACCTCTATATAAAAATATATAGGTGCGAAGGAGCGGCACACCTTCACCTTGATTTTTCTGTCAGATATTGCAATTTTGATTTAATTTGTGATTTTCTTCACAGTGTACTGGAATCTTTACAAACATGACAGAAAATACCATCATAAGTAGTAATGCAGAGGCGCGAAAGGTTTTGTGAGGGGGGGCAGTAATGTACGTATTCTTTGTACATAAATACAAGATTGTCAATAAAATCATTGTCCCTTAGAAAAGCTAAATTGATTTAAAATATATAATTTGTAGACCTATTATTGTGTAGATCTAAAAACTCAGTACTCTGTGGTGCAAATTGTGCAATTATTATTGATGCGATGATAAATATTTTATATATGTTTGACATCGAACCGCTTTGTCATGATGACGTCAGCCGTTTGCGTGTGTATATATGTATATATGTCTATATGTGTGTATATATGTATGCATATATGTGTATATGTGTGTATATATATATATATATATATCTGTATATACAGTGAACCCCCGGTTATCGCGGTTAATGGGGACCAAGACCACCCGCGAAAACAGAAAATCCGCGAAGTAGCGTCGCACCTTCAAAAAAAAAAAAATAAATAAAAAAAAAAAAAACGTGTGTATATATATATATATATATATATATATATATATATATATATATATATACTTCGCACCTCTATATAAAAATATATAGGTGCGAAGGAGCGGCACACCTTCACCTTGATTTTTCTGTCAGATATTGCAATTTTGATTTAATTTGTGATTTTCTTCACAGTGTACTGGAATCTTTACAAACATGACAGAAAATACCATCATAAGTAGTAATGCAGAGGCGCGAAAGGTTTTGTGAGGGGGGGCAGTAATGTACGTATTCTTTGTACATAAATACAAGATTGTCAATAAAATCATTGTCCCTTAGAAAAGCTAAATTGATTTAAAATATATAATTTGTAGACCTATTATTGTGTAGATCTAAAAACTCAGTACTCTGTGGTGCAAATTGTGCAATTATTATTGATGCGATGATAAATATTTTATATATGTTTGACATCGAACCGCTTTGTCATGATGACGTCAGCCGTTTGCGTGTGTATATATGTATATATGTCTATATGTGTGTATATATGTATGCATATATGTGTATATGTGTGTATATATATATATATATATATCTGTATATACAGTGAACCCCCGGTTATCGCGGTTAATGGGGACCAAGACCACCCGCGAAAACAGAAAATCCGCGAAGTAGCGTCACACCTTCCAAAAAAAATAAATAAATAAAAAACCGTGTGTGTGTATATATATATATATATATATATATATATATATATATATATATATATATATATATATATATATATATATATATATATATATATATATATATATATATATATATATATATATATATATATATATATATATATATATATATATATATATATATATATATATATACTTCGCACCTCTATATAAAAATATATAGGTGCGAAGGAGCGGCACACCTTCAAAAATGCTTAAAAAAAAAATTAAATAAATAAAATATATATATATATATATATATATATATATATATATATATATACGGGTAGAGAGAGAGAGAGTGAAATTCATGTTATAACAAAAAAAATATTATTAAAACGTATTATTTTTTTATTCCCCAGCCATTATTTTTGTATTTATTCAATTACTTCTTTTTGTATTTATTTAATTACTTCGACTTTTACCTGCTGGTACGCAGTCCGGTGTGCCCTGTGAAATGAAAGGTGGCATTTTTCATTTATTTATTTATTCAATTTTTCATTCATAACTGACAGCCTCGCTCTCCGCTCACGCACGCCGGTGTCGTGCCAAAGTACTTACCCCCTGCCAAAATCTGTATCCCCTGCGCGCACGCATTGACTGAAGGCGGCGCGAT
>NC_142410.1:504509-507009 GCF_059441095.1 Idiotropiscis lumnitzeri | reverse complement strand
TATGTATATATATATATATGTATATATATGTATGTATGTATATGTCTGTATATGTATGTATGTATATGTCTGTATATATATGTATGTATATGTATGTATATATATGTATATATATGTATGTATGTATATGTATGTATATATATGTATGTATGTATATGTATATCTATATATATGTATATATGTATGTATATGTATATCTATATATATGTATGTATATGTATATCTAAATATATATGTGTATATATATGTATATCTATATATATATGTGTATATATATATATATATGTGTATTTGTATATATATATATATGTGTATATGTATATATATGTATGTATATATGTATATATATGTATATATATGTATGTATATATGTATATATATGTATGTATATATGTATATATATGTATGTATATATATGTATGTATATATATGTATGTATATATGTATATATATATGTATATATATGTATGTATATATGTATGTATATGTATGTATATATGTATGTATATATGTACGTATATATGTATATATATGCATGTATATATGCATGTATATATATGTATGTATGTATATATGTATATATATGTATGTATGTATATATGTATATATATGTATGTATGTATATATGTATAAATATGTATGTATATATATGTATGTATATATATGTATGTATATATATGTATGTATATATATATATATGTATATATATATATGTATATATATGTATGTATATGTATGTATATATATGTATGTATATATATGTATATATATGTATGTATATATATGTATGTATATATATGTGTATATGTATATATATATGTATATATATATGTGTATATGTATCTATGTATATATGTATGTGTATATGTATATATGTATATATATATATATATGTGTATATGTATATATGTATATATATATATATATGTGTATATGTATATATGTATATATATATATATGTGTATATGTATATATGTATATATATATATATGTGTATATGTATATATGTATATATATATATATGTGTATATGTATATATGTATATATATATATATGTGTATATGTATATATGTATATATATATATATGTGTATATGTATATATGTATATATATATATGTGTATATGTATATATGTATATATATATGTGTATATGTATATATGTATATATATATATGTGTATATGTATATATGTATATGTGTATATGTATATATGTATATATATATATGTGTATATGTATATATGTATATATATATATGTGTATATGTATATATGTATATATATATATGTGTATATGTATATATGTATATATATATATGTGTATATGTATATATGTATATATATATATGTGTATATGTATATATGTATATATATATATGTGTATATGTATATATGTATATATATATATGTGTATATGTATATATGTATATATATATATGTGTATATGTATATATGTATATATATATATGTGTATATGTATATATGTATATATATATATGTGTATATGTATATATGTATATATATATATGTGTATATGTATATATGTATATATATATATGTGTATATGTATATATGTATATATATATATGTGTATATGTATATATGTATATATATATATGTGTATATGTATATATGTATATATATATATGTGTATACGTATATGTACATGTATATATTTATGTATACATATATGTACATGTATATATTTATGTATACATATATGTACATGTATATATTTATGTATACATATATGTACATGTATATATTTATGTATACATATATGTACATGTATATATTTATGTATACATATATGTACATGTATATATTTATGTATACATATATGTACATGTATATATTTATGTATACATATATGTACATGTATATATTTATGTATACATATATGTACATGTATATATTTATGTATACATATATGTACATGTATATATTTATGTATACATATATGTACATGTATATATTTATGTATACATATATGTACATGTATATATTTATGTATACATATATGTATATGTATATATTTATGTATACATATATGTATATGTATATATGTATATGTATATGTACATGTATCTATGTACATGTACATGTATATTTGTACATGTACATGTATATTTGTACATGTACATGTATATTTGTACATGTACATGTATATTTGTACATGCACATGTATATTTGTACATGCACATGTATATTTGTACATGCACATGTATATTTGTACATGCACATGTATCTATGTACATGCACATGTATCTATGCATATATGCACATGTATCTATGCATATATGCACATGTATCTATGCATATATGCACATGTATCTATGCATATATGCACATGTATATGTATATATGCACATGTATATGTATATATGCACATTGTCGCGGGTTCCTTTTCGACCTCCCCCAAAACAAATGGCGTAGCCAGAATATGTGCAACAGTGATGTTTATTGTGCAGCCCTTCCAAAGTGCAACACAGTGAAAAGTC
>NC_142410.1:464509-479509 GCF_059441095.1 Idiotropiscis lumnitzeri | reverse complement strand
TAAAACCCTTTACGACACTGATATTTCAACACAAACAGTGGACCTACACATGTAGACAGACGATCACAATACTCACAAACATATCTTTATCCTATGTGAAGCAACTATTACCTCAGCCTTGCTTGTTACGGTAATTGTGAAGCCTTCCATATTCATTTGTGCCCACGACTGTATTGTACGGACAGTGGCCAAGGTGGGGGGCACCTGAAGGAGAGGCTCAATAGATTTAATTTAAGTGTTAATTCATGATACACTGACTAATTATTTACATTCTATTGAATTGTTTTTAGGCTATGCTTTTAATATTCAATATTATGAAATAGTATCGTATGAATAACACATTACAAAAAATTGGGGGGGGGGGCGTTTGGGAGGGGAAGAGATAGGTACAGATCTCTGGCATTTCTGTTCCTTTCACCGGGGAAAGATGTATCCAGATACAAGTTTTTTGAGCTACGAGCATGGTCCCAGAAAAAACTAATTTTGAATATTCTCAAGTCAAATGTACTTAAAATTCTGCCTTATTCTCTCAATTTGTAGCAGTTAACAGCAATCAAGAAACTTACTTTTTTTTTTATTTAGGATGATGAACACATTGTTTTGGAACCTGGAGATTTGTTCCCCCCATCCTCTCCATCTCCTTCTGCACGAGCAAATGAGAAAATGACCCAGAATCCACAACAACATCGTCTCTTCAGAGTGGTCAGGACTCCAGTTTTAGACATCATCAGGTTGGAACCTTGACTTCTTGTACATACACCTCATTGCTTGTTTTACGTGTATTTGTATATATTTCACAATATTTCTAGCGATGGCTTCCAAATTTGTGTTAAAAGGTGCGCCAAGTGTGTGTTGTAGAAATGCACTGACACAAACACCTCGCTTGGAAACAAAATGCGAGCAGTGTTATCTGGAATTATTTTTCTCCATGCTGACAGGCAGGGCATGCCGGCCAGACACGAGAGGAAGTCTGTCTATTGGGCTTACCTGCTTTTGACCTCACTGACAAGCTTGATAAATTCTATAGGCCAATTCAAAGAACAGGTTAACGTGTGACACATTTCAAGCACTTCTCTTCATGTCAAATGTATGTGGATTATTTTGTCATAAGCAATCTTAGTTCTGATTGGTTGCTTGTTTTGACTAAACACTGTTTGTAGTCGAGTACAGCACACATCGCCAAGCTATGCAATTGGATTGGGACATTTGCTCGAGAGTAAATGTGTTGCTAATGCTTATCGCGGGTGTTATGCCAAAACATCTTGGTACTCATCTATATACAGTATTGTTCAATCGATACATATGGGTGTTATTTTCTACAAATAATTGAAAAGTGCTGACAAATGGCTTGGTCGCTGACGATGGATTGGTAATGATTGAAGAAGCAACCAAACATTACGTTTTTGGGGTCTCCTGAAAATCAATGATTTTGGTGGTACTAGAATTCTGTTTGACGCAAGCATAATACAGCCATATCTTGGGAAAAGACATTATTTCAAAGAGAGAACCAAATTCCAAAACCATGCTTGGTAGATTCATTGAACACTCTAACATTCTTCCTAGGTGTGATTGCGAGTGTGAATAGTTGTTTACGTGTGCCCTGCAATTGGCTAGCAAGCAGTTCAGAATGTAACCCGCCTACTGCCCAAAGACTGGTGGGATAGGCTCCAGCATGCCTTCGACCCTCGTGAGGATAAGCGGCTCCTCGGATAATGGATGGATGGATGGATAGATGGACTTGCATAATCAATGGATGGATATAGTTTACCAGGAGGATTTGTAGATACCCACTTCGACCAATGAGAGCACAAGTGGATTCATCCCGTTCTCTTTCGAAACTCAGAATGTTATACAAATGTCCCATTCAGTTATGCAGATAGTAAAGCTGTGAGCACACCGCTCTTAGCGAGCCGACAAGCATGACTCGCTCAGCAAGTCCTGTCAGATATCTGTGTGAGTCTAGTTAAACCCCTTCAGCATTTTATTTGATATTATATTCTAAAATATATTTGTAAATTATTTTCTCAGCCCCCCCTATGTATCAGTCAAGCCCAAATTTAGCATGGGTGGAGAAAAAGAAATCCTGCAACTATGTCCCTTCGCAAGTTAAAGCAATTTGAGTAAACCTTTGTTGCGAGCATCACCAGATGAGTTGCAGTGCCCGAAGGAAGGATAGTAGAGGGGGGAAAAAAAGAAGTGTGATTTGAATATGAGCCATTTATTCATTCGCAAATGAGCAAAACTTGATTTTTAGTAACGTAGCTGCTTTCAAAACAGTTGGAACCTTTTCAAAATTATTTTAATGAAGAAATAGAATTTTTGACTTGTAACTCTTGCATGGCATGTTGAAGTGAAATAGGACACTGACATTGAATAGCAGTCCTATATAGCAGTGCTCTGTTGCATCAGCCACCAATCGTGATCGGACTATTTTCGTGATAAAGTGTGACCTGTGAGTCTTCATTTAACATATCCAGTATGTGACAAGGATGAATGTGCTTATAAGGTGTGGCACGCAACACACTCTGGGAATCGACTGTATAGATCATGACACGCCTGTGCAGTGTGCTTACTGCAATATAGTGATAGACCGATTATCGTCCGGGCCGATTATTGGGGGCGATATTTGGCCTTTGCCGATTTTCGGCATCTGCCTTTTTTTTTTAGCTTTAAAGGCCGATAAATTAAACACTGGCGCTCTCTCTCTCTGTCTCTGTCTCTCTCTCTCTCCCCCCCCCCCCTCTCTCCCTCTCCACCTTTCTCTCTTTCTCTTTCTGCTGTGCTTGTGCCCCTGCCTGCAGAAGGAGATTGTTCCTTGTAGCAGCCAATCAGCAGTAAGCTGCCTGTTTGCTTTTTCACCTCAGTCACATGCACTACGGGAGAGGTCCCGCATGCATAGGAAGGAAAGGAAACAGACTGCCGAAATGTATTAAATGTCAGTCTGTTACAACTCACAACTAATAAAAAACTATTTGCTTTAGTAAACTTAAAAGAGATGTTTGTTTTCATTGAACTATATTACATGCAGCAGAGTCTGGCAGCTCTTTGCACTTTTTGTAAGATTTTTCAAACTAAGTTCTCTATTTTCTAACGTCTAGAAAAGTTTTACTATGTTGTAAATCACTGTTGTTTAATAAATATGTGCTTAAAGGCATTTAAACTGTCAAGTTTTGGAGTTTTTATGATTTAAAATTTTGACACCATTTTAACCCTTTTTTCAACAAATGAATATCGGCTTCAAATATCGGTTTTCGGCCTCCATGACTGCTAATAATCTGTATCGGCCCTGAAAAAAAGCATATCGGTCTATCACTACTGCAATATACCAGAACATCTTGCCATGTTCGTTGTTCATGGGTATCACAAAAACACATTTTAAGTGCACCCATATTGGTCAGATGGGAAAACATAAAAGGTTTATGAAAAAAAAAAAACTACATTCAAACACGTTTTTATTTACACCGATCGTCGTTAAAAAAAAAAAAACAAGTTTATTATAGCTCGTAGAACCTATTCTTCGAGACACGAAAACAGCAAATGTATGGAGCCATACTTGCTTACTAGAGGCCATGACATAGTTGTCTTGCCCTTTCTGTCTCCCCAATTCAAAGTGGTATTTTCTTGTTCAGATTCTGTCTAATCGGAGTAATTCTTGCAATTCTTGCAGTCATTACTGACGATCCATAAATTACACTTTATGGAAAGCGCTTTGTTAGAGCTCCAGCTGTTTTGAAATGCACTCTATAAATAAATTTGTATTTTCATTAAAGGGACCTATTTTGCTGACTGTGTCAGATGAGGCCGGTGTTGCAATGCAAAGTAAACATCAGCCAATCCAGCGAAGTTGGAAGCCTGTCTGTGATGCTGGCCAGGTTACAACCTTTATGTTTAAATGAATGAATGAATGAATAAATATCACAATCTGGATGCCATGCTCACGGGCATCCAACCGGACTGGTGAATCCAGGAACGTCTCTCTGTTGAAAGAAAAAGAGGGTGGCGCTGACATGATCGCTCATGGAAGTCGAATTTTACTTTGCTCAGACATCACTCAAGAGCAACTGGTGGGTGTAAGGGAAGGCCCAGTCAACGATTTTCATCGGTTCCTAACATGAACATGGTGCACTACAAATTAACCACATTATTTTTGGCAAATGCAAGACTGGGCACAAAAGTGGGAACAAATTTAACAATATTGCTACATTTCCTCAGCAATACCTGTAAATGGGTTGCATAAGGTACACTTCAAAGATATATGCTCTGGATTGATAGCACAAGTTTTGGCATTGGCAAAATAGTCAGCCTCATGAAAATAGTTTTACAATTGAGGATGCTATGGCTTAATTTCAATGCATGTACTTTGCCTTTGCCTTCTACGGGAACGTCGTTGCTAGGATCCTGCTTGGGTGCGCTCCACTCAGCAGTTGGAAAATTTTGATCGCCACCAAAGAGTCATGGCAGAGAGTTGCTCTCTGGAATTGTACCATCCATCCATTATCTGTACCGCTTGTCCTCACGAGAGTCGCGGGGGGTGCTGGTGCCTATCCCAGCTATCTACGGGCTGTAGGCGGGGTACACCCTGAACTAGTTGCCAGCCAATTGCAGGGCACACATAGACAAACATCCATTCACGCTCACACTCATACCTAGGGGTAATTTAGAGTGTCCAATCAACCAGCCATGCATGTTTTTGGAATGTGGGAGGAAACCGGAGTACCCGGAGAAAACCCACGAAGGCACGGGGAGAACATGCAAACTCGACACAGGAAGGCCAGAGCCGTAATTAAACCCACGACCTCCGCATTGTGAGGCCAACGTGCTAACCAGTCTGCCACCGTGTGGTATTCATATTTGGTTGGTGTCGTATTCTCAATAATCAGCCATGTATTTCTTTCATTATTCATGTATTTACCAGAGGTGGGCATTGGAGGTGGGTTTGTCTGTCGTTGTCAACATGAGTCAGTCCATCAGATAGTTTATCAGTTAGTCCAGTTAGTTGTTCAGTTAGTCCGTGAAAAGTCAATCTATCTGTCCTTCCAAAAAAACATGTCATTGTCCATAACAACAGATGAAAAATCCAATGTGATTAAAATTGTAAATGGATGACAGTGTTTCTACATCAAAAGAGCGATACGCACATATATACTCACGTACATTTCACATACACTTAATTCACCAATATATTGAACTGTAAAAGTACTGAATGATTAGAAACTGGTGGCTGCCTGGAGCTATTTTAACACCTAAAACACCAAAAAGTTAAATGAAATTTTAAAATGACTTCCCATAACCAGAATCCTGCTCCACATTTTGACCAAGGGTGTAAAAAAAATCCAATCCAAGTAGCACGCGCTAACAGTTCTTTGCAAGCGCTTTTCTACTTTGTCTTCATCTTCTTCTTCCTCTTGATCTATGGGTGGATTACAGCTCTTTGGTGCATACCACCACCAACATGAAGCGCGAGTGCTGTCCCGAATAATCTCTTTTCACTTTTTTTATGATACCGATATTGTGTCCTACTGTACTTTCCGATACCAATATCCTCTGAATTCCTCAGCAGGAATGATACATGCTTTAATTTATTTTTCAGTATGAATTGTGAGATGAGATTTTATCACATTATACTAGAAAAACAAATAACAATTTTCAGCAACATTAGGTCTGAGAAAGTATGACCCATTTATTCAGAATATTTGGGTTACAATTAATTCACCGTTGTGAACGGGTGTGCCCAACATCTGTACTTAGTTTCACCAAAGCTAAAGTTAGGAAATATTGTCTCAATTACATTCACAGATCAGACATTCACTTCCTGAACAATTTGTTATTGTCCTATTTTTAAAATTCTGTCAAGAAGTTTACAGGGCTGAAATAGGGTCCTGCATTTATTTAAAAATAAACATGCAATGTGCATCGTTGAAAGGTCTAGTTAAGTATATAATTCTGCAAGTGATCCATTCTTTGAAGGATTAAATATTAAAATAGTCAAACAATCCCATGTGCAACCTGTTGTAATGTTACTGACAGAATTTTAAATTGGGAAACATAAATACATACATAAATTGTTCGAGAAGTGAATTTCTGTAAGTTGCCAGATTTATGACTGTATTCAGGCATAAATCTTTCTAACTTTAGCGCTGGTGTGACCAAGTAAAAAAGTTGGGCACGCCAGCTTACAACCAGCCCAAAAATATCCTAGATCCTTGCTATAATGTATTTTTCATTTATTATATTCAAGTGCAGTACATTCTCATGTTTGGGGTAGAATTCATGTAACCCAAAGTTTTGGAATAAATGTCATATTTTCTCATGCCTACCGTTGCTTACTATTTTCATTTATTTTCATAGTACAACTTGATGGTGTCTCTTGTAACAATTCATACAAAAAAATTAATTAAAGCATGTATCACTCCCCGCTGATATCGTATTGGACATTACTCCAGGCCACAAAATCGGTATCAAATCAGAAGGGAAAAAAGTTGTGTCGGGACGCCCCTACTATGTGCCCTGCTAGTCCAACCATGGTTTTCTGATTAATGTTGCCTCTCTCCTGAAATAACAATTAATCAGATGAATCTACCCAACCCCCAAATTTTTTACTTGACTTTTCGGACAAAAACCTGGTCCGCATCTCAGGGGCATATCATGGACGTCAACAACTCCCCCCAAAAGCATTTTTATAAAGGCCGTAATCATTATCAAGATCAAGACCTTTATTAATCCGACAATGGGACATTTACAGTGTTACAGCAGCAAAGATAGGTCACACAGAGATGGCGGCGCAATGTAGCAGTTGATGTATAACATTAGCAGGAAACATTAAACTATGTAAATATATGCAGTATATACACATCTCTCTACATGTACAGTGTAAGGAAAAACTCCGATAGTCTGTCCATAGTTCATAGGGAAGTCTGTCCATGGTACCGAGGGGTAATAAATCCAAATAATGCAATGATAAAAATACTGCAATGATAGAATACTGCAATGTTCAAAATAAATAAAGCATTGAATAGATAGTAGTAAGTTGTGTTGAGTATTGTAGGATTGCACAATTGCGCTAATGTCCTCCAGTTTGTAGCAACTACCCAATGTTCTTGTTAAACAGTCTGACAGCTGTAGGCCGGAAGGAGCCGCGGAAGCTCTCCTTTGCACAGCGAGGGTGTAACAGTCTATCACTGAAGGAGCTGTGGAGTGCTGTAAGAGTGTCATTGAGGGGGTGGGCTGGGTTTTCCAGCATTTATGACAGTTTCACCATCATCCTCCTGCCCCCCACTGAGTCCACAGAGTCCAGGGAGCAGTCCAGGACAGAGCTTGCCCTCCTCATCAGTTTTTCCAGCCTCTTTTTGTCCCGGCTCGAGATATCGCCTGTCCAGGAGACCACTCCATAGATTATGACCGATGCAACCATAGAGTCATAAAATTTCCTGAGGAGTGTCCCCTGAACCCCCAAAGGACCTCAGAGTCTGCTCTGAACTTTCCTTTAGAGAGCATCCGTCTTGTCGCTCCAGTCCAGTTTATTGTTCAGAAGACCACCCTGGTACTTGTAAGTTGAGACTCTCTCAACATCTACCCTGAATATTCACTGGTGCAGGCGGTGAGTGCCGGCGCCTGCAGAAATCCACCACAAGCTCTTTGGGTTTCCCAGCGTTGATCTGGAGGTGGTTATGTTGGCACCAGTCCACAAAACCCTGAGTAAGTACTCTGTACTCCAATCTGTGATGAGGCCGATAATCAGTCGGTGAGGGCTGTCCCGACTAGTCAACGTATATACGTCGTCGCGCACAACATACCGTCGACGTCGCTTAAAAAAAAAAAAAAAGAAATCATCTATCCAACTAACTAATATGGCAAGGTTTTACTGAAGTTGTTGCTATGTGCGACGTATTAAGGTACATGTCTGTCTTTCCTCTTGTCTGAAATGTTTACATGTTCCTGCTGGTGCTCCCCCTTCATTCCTTAGTGCAAATACATTGTATTGTTAGGGACTTCCCTAATAAAATAGAGGGCTCGGCGGCGTGTGCTCCAGAACGAAGTTGGAGATGTAACTGAGCACACCTCCGTTCTTTCTCCTCGCGAGTAAAAGATCAACTCTTGTCTTTCTTCCATTCATTTTGCCTATGTTCAGTGAATGCTTCAGTGATTGAACCTGACATCAACAAATAATAGTATGTCGTCGCCGTACAGCGCTATTTTGTGTTGGTGTCTGCCCTCATCATGAATTGCTTGTATAAGTGGATTTCTTCTGATCAATTCAGCGAGGGATTCAATACTAAGAGCTAATAGGATTGGCGAAAGTGCATCTCCCTGTCTTGTCCACCTACTCATCTTAAAGAAATCGGAACAATGTCCGTTAACCCTAACTCTCGACCGGGGGCTCATATAAAACACCTGGATCCAACTCAAAAAAGTTTCATTAAAGCCCATATGGATTTATATGTGGTCCAGAAATGTCCAATCCAGCCTGTCAAATGCTTTTTCGGCATCCAGGCTGAGAAATAATGATGGAGTCCTTCTGGCCGAGGCAACGGATTGCAGGTTAAGGGCCCCGTCTAACATTGTCGGTGCCACGTCGACCGGTAATAAACCCTGTCTGGTCTGAATTGATTAATTTATGTGTGTATTTTTGTATTCTGTCTGCCAAAATAGAAGTCAAGATTTTTAAATCCTGACACAGCAAGCTTATAGGCCGATAACCCATACACTGAGAAGGGTCCTTTCCTTCTTTGTGTATAACTGTTATGATTGCCTCGGACCAGGTTTTTGGGGGATCCCTAACATCTAAAACATAATTATACTCCCAACACAGAATTGGGGCCAGCTCCCTTGCAAAAACTTTATAATACTCCGCCGGGTACCCGTCGACCCCTGGGGAAGCATAGTTCTTTAACTGACTAATGCGATCTATTATTTCCTGTTCCGTTATGGGGGAGCACATCATCTCAGCCTCATCTTGTGACAGTTTATTCAATTCATTCAAATCTAGAATTTTTTTTATTATGTCCTTTTTCCCCCATTACTACTTGACCTTCATATAATGTTTTGTAATAATCAGCAAATGTTTCTGCAATTTCTTTCGGTTGAGTGGTAGTTCTCTGTGTAACGGGATGTTTAATTTTAGGTACCACCCGATTTGATTGGGCTTTCCTTAACTGAAAGGCCAATAGTCTACTCGCTTTATTCCCCTTCTCATAGTAATTTCTTTTCACGAATCGGAGCATTCCCTCTGCCCTGTATGTAAGTAGTTTGTCCATCTTTTCCCTTTGCTAATTTAACAATTTCTAATGAGTCCTGGCCTCCCGACGTTTTGTGTTCCTTTTCCAGCCTCTTAATTCCCGCCTCCAATGCAAGTCGTTTCACCTCTCTCTGTCTTTTTAATCTTGACGTGATTTGAATGATGTGTCCCCTCATAACCGCTTTGGCGCCATCCCATAAAATAGATGGAGAAACCTCTCCATTATCATTTAAGTCCAAATATTCATTCAACCTTGCACGTAGATCTTGTTGGATTTGAGAACTGTTTAATATTGAGACGTTAAGTCTCCACGATCACCCTAATTGTCTTTCTTGATCTAACTTTATTTTCAACACGAACGGGCTATGATCCGACAGAGTCATCGGTTCTATTTCACATTCTATCATTTTATGTACATCAGCCTTTGAAACAAGGAACATATCAAGTCGAGCATAACTCCCATGTACCTGGGACTTATATGTGAAGTCACTGTCTCTGGGTGGTGATATTGCCATGCATCAATTAAGCCAAGTCGATCCATCATTCTCAGTACTGTGACAGATTTTCTGGTTCGGGGTCCTTTCCCAGCAGGTAATCGGTCAACCTTTGAGTTCAAAACACAATTATAGTCACCCCCAACCACTATTATTCCTTCCCCTTCATCCGCCAGTTTGGCCGCCATATTCTTATAGAAAATTGGACAGTCCTCATTTGGTGCGTATATGTTCAGGAAAGTGAACCTGTTCTGCCCAACTGTACCTACAACCATAATGTCTTCTTCCCTGTCTTTATGTACCTTCTCACAGTTAAAGAAAAGATTCCTCCTGATTAAAATAGCAACTCCACGTTTCCTCCCTCCTTCGTGAGATGCGCCGTATGTTTGTTCCACCCAATCACTCCTTAATTTCAAATGTTCTGCTTCGTTCAACTGGGTTTTTGTAGCAATGCAATTAAGCATTTCAATGCTTTAAGTTGATTAAGTATTTTCTTTCTTTTAACCGGACTCCCCAGACCCTTAATATTGTAGCTAACCACAATCAAACCCTCCATAGAGTAGAGTTGTTAGTCTTTACTGTCAAAATACTTTTCAGTTACCTCGTAAGTACCTAACGCATCATCGGTTGTCAAAGAAATAACATAAAATAAAACAGAAAAGAAAAACACTTTCCAAAATAAAACATTAGGAATCAAACATATCAAACTGGCTTCCAAGTCCTCAACTGGTCTGTCTTGAATAAAGACCAGTGCCCGGGTGAAAACGGGCGGGGGTGGAGGAGTCCCTCCGAGATAATGTGAGTGTAAAGCAATCTGCATCCGTCTGGCAGATCACGGCAGCCCGACGTTGGCTGAGTGTGAACCACTCATAATCAATTACAGCTGACGCCACAACCCAAAACGACCCAATAACGTTCTGTAGTTACAATCCAAACTCGGCATGAATATGAAAACAAAAACATAGTAATATTGCATACCTACATGTATACACACACGCACATGCACAGGCCCACGCACATACACACATATATACATATATGCACCCATACATACATGCTTACGAACATGCATACACATGTATACTTACATAAACCCAGCTATATACATACACTTACACACATACATATATACGTACATATTCATACACATTCTACATGCGTGTGCATGTGCACACACACGTGTCCACCTAACCACCTACCTACATGTACACACACACACACACACACCCCCGCTTATAGTCACATACACTTACAAATGTACTTACACATGTACATACATACATGCACACGCACATTCACATACACATATAATCCAACAACCCCCATCAGCAGGATGTTTATGAAAATGTTTAACTATAGCAGAGCTAACTAGAAGGTGGTTTGTTACAAATCAGAAACAAAGGCTCTTAATTTATTTCATGATATGTCCAGTCTGATTTAGGAAAGAAAAACCTGCAGTCCTAAAAGTGCTAACTTTACGGCTGCTGCGTATGGAATTCCGATTCCCCCATCTGTATTTAGTCAGCTCCACTACACTTTATCCCATTCGTCGATCCGGATCTCGATATCAAATCTCCTAAGCACCGGTGCAGCGTCCATCACGATCTGGAAGATTTTCTCCTCAGAATCCACCGTCATGCTCAGCCGCGCCGGGTACAAGCACTTGCCTTCATATTTTTCTCCTTTGGCTGTTTCACGACTTATCTGACCTGGGCGCGTTTCCTCTGCACCTCCAGGGAATAGTCAGAAATAGCTCCGTCTCTTGTCCAGCTTCACTGTACGCTGTTTCTATGCTTGTTGCAGGATCGGTTCCTTCAAGTTGTAGTCCGCGAAATTTATCGCGATCGAGCGAGGAGGATCACTTTCCTTAGATTTCGGCATTGGGGCTCTATGTGCCCGGTCAATCTTAATGTCCATCTCAGGTAGCGAGAGTTCTGTCAGCACCTTCGGTAGCAGCTTTTTAACGAAAGCCACCATATCTCTCCCCTCGCTTCCCTCGCGGACCTGGTACATTCTCAAGTTCTGCCTGCTCGCTCGGTTTTGAAGGTCCTCGCATCTTTTCAAAAGTTCAGCTTCGCGGCGCAAAAGAAATCCGATGGCTTTTCCATGGGCATCTGAGGTCTTTTCCGTGGTAGTTATGCGCTCCTCAGCTTCCATAACCCTCTTTCCCAGCTGCGGTAATTGTGCATTCACGGCTTCGATTGAAGTTTCCAGTCGCGTGAATGATTTGTTTGTTTGGCCTTTGAACTTCTTCACATCCATCCTCATCAGTGAAATGTCCTCCCGTATGTCTCGATTTGACTGGACGATAGTTTGTAACATCTCCATGTTTTTCGTCACATGTATAGCGCCTTTGCTAGCGCAAGCCGCCGCGGGCTAAGCAGGCTTATTAGCATCAGCCTTTTCCGGCAATTTCTCCTCCCAGTCTTTGGTCCTAAATTGGTATCTTGCAAGTCTATCGCTACTGTCAGTTCTCGTGGGGTTGTTGAGCATGTATTATTCTAAAGTCTTTAAATGGGATGGGTTAGTCAGCAGAGCTCAAACTTTTGCGTCTCACTCAAACATGGCGCCGCCGGATGTCCCTCTTGTGTTTCAGCTTTGTTCGTTATATAGCTAAAATTTCACTTTTACTCCGGTCAAATTCTTTTGGTCCTTGTAGATAACATTACTGGTTCCGCTGCTCTACATACCATTGTACATGTATTCTTTACGTACCCATAAAGAATAACACGTGACAATTTTTTTGTATCGACTCCGCTCGTGCTCCTGAAAGCTCTCTGTCTCTCCGTCTCTGTGCAGACCCCATGTGCTGCACAACATGCAGGTCGTGTTTAGGATGATGTCCTGCTCCCGCTGCTTAAAAAAAAAAACTCGAGAAGCAGTAACCTGCTTACTATAGCCCGTTACGGCACGAATATGTGTGCCTTTTCAAAATCATTATGATAATATTTCAGTATGTACTCTTGATTTATCTCTATTTATCAGGTTAAAGCAAACGCCCCCCCCCCAAAAAAAAAATAATGAACACAAGAAGAGCATCTGAATTCACACAACGTATCCTCAAAATGACACTAGAAGAGAAAGAAGTGAAATTGTGACAAATCCTGTTGGAAAAACGTCTGTTTTTATTCACTTGCACTGTCTTCATTATCTGACCTCATTGTTTTTTGTTTATTTAAGATTTATTTATTTTTTCGTTATTCAATTCTTTTTCTTGGTCTGCTGAACATGCGCTCACACAGTTTCACTGTAACGCATCGACAGAGAAATACATCATTCAGGTTCATGTCATGTTACTTGCTAAAAAGAGATGTGACTGTTGATTCAATTTTAAAATGTTTTTTTCCTTTAATAAACAAATAATTTAAATAAGTGTTCATAAGTGCTTTTGTGAGTTAATAATTGTCAATGCCAAAATAATTGCTGGATTATTTGAAAAATGTGTTTAAAAATTGTTTAAGAATAATTTTTTAAACTAATCGACTAGTTTTACGATTAGACTACGATTAGTTGATCGACTAATCAGAAGGAAAATAATCGTTTGGGGCAGCCCCACAGTCGGCAGGGAACTTCTGTAGGTGAGAAGTAGGGGGTGTTGTATTTGTCGTCTGGGGTGTGGAGGGTGGACAGGAAAGGTGTCAGGGCAGTTCCCTGTGGTGCCTCAGTCCTGTGTCCTGACATACTGTGGCCAGTTTATGAGATAGTCATGGATCCATGTTATGAGACCCATGGCCACTTCCACCCACTCCTGCTTGTCTCCCAATATGGTGGTCTGGGTGGTGTTGAAAGCACTGGAGAAATCAGAGAACATGATCCTCATAGTTGAGCTCCTTCGAATGGGGGGGTTGGCACCGGGAGCAGGCATGATGTTTTCCACAGCTGTGGGACTCTGCCCAATTTCAGGCTCAAGTTAAACATGCGCCAGACGATTTCACACAGCTGGTCTGCGTAGGATTTGAGGAGCTAGGAGCTAATGCCATATGGACCTGCTTCCTTCCTCAGCTTCATCTTCCTCAGCTGGTTCTTCAACTGAGATGTTGTGAGGGACAAGGCTGAGCAGGGGAGAATGGTGACTGTCTGATGTGGCTGGGAGCTGAAAACTGTGGGGGAGGGCAGAGGGGCTGTCGTTCACAGCAGGGGAGGTTGGTAGGGGCTGCAGAAGGAGAGACCTAGTGCGGGCAGGCATCTGATCAAACCTATTGAAAAAAAAAACATTCAACTCATTTGCCCACTGTGGGATCCCCTCTGTCTGGGTCTTTGGTTGTCATTGGCCTAAGATGGTCTTCAGGCCCCTCCAGACTCCCCTGGCATTGTATCGCTGCTGTTCCTCCCTCCTCCTCCTGTAGGACCTTTTCCCCTTTCTGATCCTCCTCCTCAGCTGGCGCTGCACTGTCTTCAGTTCCCCCTTGTTACCTGACACAAAAACCTTCTTCTCCTTCTGGAGAGCTTTAATGTCCGGCGTGATCCAGGGTCTATTGTTGGAAAACACCTTACTGTCCTGGTGGGTATTGTCTTCTCCATGAAGAAATGTATATAGTCTGTTATTTAACTGACTAACGGACAGACTATTAATGTGCTCCCCGTCGGTGTCGCTGAATACTTCCCACTTAGTTTTGTGTTGAAACAGTCCTTTAAGGCTTCCTCTGCCTCTCCTGACTATCTCTGAACCGTGTGGATCACAGCTGGCTGCCTGTGGCCCAGAGGTTTGTACACAGCCTGGAGAGCCACTTTGTTGTCATCAGCTTTGCCCAACGCGGGAGGGACAGTGATGTGTATGCTTCCTTCGTGTTGGCATAGAAAAGGTCCAGTATTTTAAGGTCGCTGGTTTGTCAGTTGACATACAGTGTGAATCAAGGCAGAGAAGAGGAAGGAGAAGCATGAGTTAAGTCACCAGAGATGAGGAGAAGGTTGGTTGGGTGCCGTGTTTGTAGCCTGCTCACAGTGTTAATTTTTTGGTTCTATTACTTGACTTTTTTGTTCTATAATGATCAGGATCTTTCAAAAAGGGTGAGAAGCTCTGTCATCCGGGAGGGACTCGAAGTCAAGCCGCTGCTCCTCCATGTTGAGAGGAGGTGAGGTGGCTCAGGCATCTGATAAGGATGCCTCCTGGACGCCTCCCCAAGTGAGGTGTTCCGGTCCCACCAGCACGAGGCCCTGAGGACGACCTGGGACATGCTGGAGCGACTATGTCAATTCTCTGCTGGCCTGGGAACGCCTGGGGATCCACCCTTGAAGAGCTGGAAGATGTGGCTTGGGAGACCGATGTTTGGG
>NC_142410.1:454509-459509 GCF_059441095.1 Idiotropiscis lumnitzeri | reverse complement strand
GAGTTTGGTCCGCATTGCCGGCAGTAAGTCGGATTCGTTTCCAGTGAGGCTTGGACTCCGCCAAGGCTGCCCTTTGTCACCGATTCTGTTCATAACTTTTATGGACAGAATTTCTAGGCGCAGTCGGGACGATGAGGCGATCCGGTTTGGTGACCACAGTATTTCATCTCAGCTTTTTGCAGATGATGTGGTACTGTTGGCTTCGTCAAGCCGTGATCTCCAACTCTCATTGGAGCGGTTCGCAGTCGAGTGTGAAGCGGTTGGGATGAAGATCAGCGCCTCCAAATCTGAGACCATGGTTCTCAGTCGGAAAAGGGTGGAGTGCCCTCTCCAGGTCGGGGAGGAGATCCTGCCCCAAGTGGAGGAGTTTAAGTAACTTGGGGTCCTGTTTACGAGTGAGGGGAGGATGGAGCGAGAGATCGACAGGCGGATCGGTGCAGCTTCCGCTGTGATGCGGACGCTGTATCGGTCTGTCGTGGTGTAGAGGGAGCTGAGCCAGAAGGCGAAGCTCTCGATTTACCGGTCGATCTTCGTTCCTACCCTCACCTATGGTCACAAGCTGTGGGTCGCGACCGAAAGAACAAGATCTCGGATACAAGCGGCCGAAATGCGTTTCCTCCGCAGGGTGTCTGGGCTCTCCCTTAGAGATGGGGTGAGAAGCTCGGCCATCCGGGAGGGTCTCAGTGTCGAGCCGCTGCTCCTCCACATAGAGAGGAGCCAGATGAGGTGGCTCGGGCATCTGTTAAGGATGTCCTGGACGCCTCCCTGGTGAGGCATGTCCCACCGGCAGGAGGCCCAGAGGACGACCCAGGACACGCTGGAGAGACTACGTCTCCCGGCTGGCCTGGGAACGCCTGGGCATCCCTCCGGTAGAGCTGGAAGATGTGGCTGGGGAGCGGGAAGTCTGGGCTTCCCTGCTGAAGCTGCTGCCCCCGCGACCCGACCCTGAATAAGCGGCAGATAATGGATGGATGGATGGATATATCTCGGCATAGTTTTTGCTCCATTCAAAATGCGCACAACATTTAGATACTTGTTCTAAATATCAATATGTATTTCGTATGTGGATGGCTGCTGCATCACACGAGCGCACAGAGACACGCGTGGCAGCAATTAAAAAAAAAAAAAATGTTACTCCTACACTGTTGACATCTTTTTTTTTTTTTAGCCTTTCACAGGGGTGGATGTTTGTATCATGTGGGCTCTGCACACTAGATCCATATGCTGCTACAAGACTAGCAGCAGATTCTGGATTGTACTGCTTGTCTATGAGTGCTAATATCAGAGATTATGGATGTAGACCGAATAGTCCCTTATTGTTTTTATTTTTTAATTTTTTTTAACTGATATCGGACAGATATCCGGTCAGGATCAGGACACCCGTGGGAAGCACATAACATTCTCATATAGTCAATGGAAACAACCAGCGATTAAACAAACAAGACAAAAAAATTATGAATTTCAAAGTGTTATTTTGTGATTTTTGAAAAATGTATCATAACGCGTATCATAACGTATCATACAAGTCCCCAAATATATTTCATTTGATGTACTTCACACGTTAGCTGGTTCTTCCAAAGATATTAATAGAGAATTTACCTTGGCTATTTCATTGGAATAACGCTGCAGCCGTTCTGACAGACTGTCGACAAGAAAACAAAGTTGTTGTATGTGTTTGTGTCTGTTGCCAACCAAAACTAAGTAGTTCATCCTACAAGAGTCAAATCATTTTATTTGTGCACCCCTTACTCTCACAAGTGTCTCAAAGGGTTCCTGGTTGACAATTATTGGCGCCATCTCATGATTCAGACCCCTGACTGGGCAAGGACACACTCATAATCTCATTTTGGGGAAAACAAGAATCCTTGTGAAGAGACCACAAATGAGGTTCTCACCATTTGTGAAAACTCAAACCGCTTATCATTAAATAAATAAATGCATACGTTAGAGCTGGGGCGGCAAACCAGTCAGAGGCTAAGAGCCACCATTTTTACCATGTTACTGCAAAGATCTACATCTTATGTACATATCGGTGCGCTTTCATTGCCCCCCAATTCAGTCCCCCATTTCCCAAGCTATTCTCTTCATATTTCAACCAACTCCCCATCTTTGTATGGCCTCTTAGCCTGTACAGTGAACATCGAGATTAGTGCTTTCTCAATTTTGGGAACAACTTTGCCTACTTTTCTTCCTGACCTTTCTAGGAGAGCAACTTGTGCTTTTGAAGTTCAGTCCCCTTTGGAAAATTCCTGGTTGATGTTTGCATAGAGGGAACTGAAGTACTGAATTGAAGTTTGATTCAAAGCCTTACCAGGCTGAACCAACAACAGCAACATTACTCAACGTTTTTTAAGGCGGTGTAATTTGCATCAAAGTACATGCATGTGAGATGCATGTACGTGGTACCTCGCTTGCCAAAAGTAATCCATTTTATCACTGTGTTCGAACTCGCTCTTATCCCACATATTTGGAAATGCTGACAAGGCAGTAAAAATTGGGACTTTTTCCACTAATTTGGATGAGTGGCTGCAACTTGACAAAATGTATCTTAAATTTCTAAGCCATGCCTTTGATAATTTTATCTTGTTCATACAGTAAATACACTGTATTCATTAAGGCTTCCTTCATTGTCCTCATGCCGTTACCTTACATGAAAATAGCAATAAATCGATGGCCAGCCACTCGCCCATTGGAAACTCTTTTTGAAGTCACATGAGGTCTGCTTAAAGATAAGATAAGGATAAATTTGTCCTTTATTAGTCCCACAATGGGGAAATTTGAGGTCTTACAGCAGCAAAGATTTAGATCACACAGTCGGCGGTGTAATGTAGCCGTTAATGTATAACATTCGCAGCAGACATTCATAAAAAGCATGCAAATATACACAGTATAAACGTATATCAGTGTAAGGAAACACTCCTAATGCCTGTCCATTATACAGAGGGTGAAACGCTGTAATAATAAAACAACTGAATGATTAAAAATACTGCAATGATAAAAATATTGCAATGATAAAAGTACTGTAATGTTAAGAGTACTGAAATGATAGAAAAGTACTGCAATGATAGAAAATACTGCAATGATAAAAGTACTGTAGTGGTAAAAAGTACTGCAATGATAAAATATACTGCAATGATAAAAGTACTGTAATAGTAAAAGTACTGCAATGATAGGAAATACTGCAATGATAAAAGTACTGTAATGATAAAAAATACTGCAATGATAAAAGTACTGTAATAGTGAACGTTCTGCAATGGTAGAAATACTGCAGTGCTAAAAGTACTGTAATAAGAATACTGTAATGGTAAACATCATTGGTCAATATTTAAGTACACCATTGGCTGAAAGTACAGTCGTAGTGTATATTGCATCCTAGGACTGCACAATTGCACTAATGCTCGCCCGTTTGTAGGCCTGACCTAATGTTCTTGTTAAAAAGTCTGACAGCAGGCAGGAAGGAGCGGCAAAATCTTTCTTTGGGACAGCGAGGGTGTAACAGTCTATCACTGAAGGAGCTGTGGAGTGTTCTAAGAGTGTCATTGAGTGGGTGGGCTCGGTTGTCCAGCATTGATGACAGTTTTGCCGTCATCCTCCTGCACCCCACTGAGTCCACAGAGTCCAGGGAGCAGCCCAGGACAGAGCTGGCCCTCCTCACTAGTTTGTCCAGTCTCTTTTCGTTCCGGCCCGAGATGCCACCTGCCCAGGAGACCACTCCATAGAAAATGACTGATGAAACCACTGAGTCATAGAAGTTCCTGAGGAGTGTTCCCCGAACGCCAAAGGACCTCAGCCTCCTGAGTAGGAAGAGTCTGCTCTGACCCTTCCTATAGAGAGCGTCTGTGTTGTCGCTCCAGTCCAGTTTATTGTTTAGATGAACACCCAGGTACTTGTAAGTTGAGACCCTCTCAACGTCTGTTCCCTGGATATTCACTGGTGCAGGTGGAGAGTGCCGACGCTTGCGGAAATCCACCACCAACCAGCGCTGATTTGGAGGCGGTTCCGCTGACACCAGTCCACAAAACCCTGTGTAAACCCCCCCCTCTGTACTCCTGATCGTCACCGTCAGTGATGAGGGCGACAATCGCAGAGTCATCAGAGAACTTCTGCAGGTGACAGGTTGTGGAATTGTATTTGTAGTCTGAGGTGTAGAGGGTGAACAGGAAGGGAGCCAGAACAGTTCCCTGCGGCGCTCCCGTGCTGCAGAAGAGCACGTCAGACACACAGTCCTGTGTTCTCAGGTAGTCGTGGATCCATGTGATGAGGTGGTGGGCCACTCCCGCCTGCTCCAGCTTGTCTCCCAATAAGATGGGCTGGATGGTGTTGAAGGCACTGGAGAAATCAAAGAACATGATCCGCACCGTGCCCCCCGCCTTCTCCAGGTGGGAGAGTGAAGTGTGGAGCAGGTAGATGATGGCATCATCCACACTGATGCCAGGCTGGTATGCGAACTGGAGTGGGTCCATTCAGGAGCTGACCAGGGGGTGCAGATGGACGAGGACCAGTCTCTCCAGGGTCTTCATCAGATGAGACGTCAGCGCCACTGGTCTGAAGTTGTTGAGCTCCTTCGGCTGGGGTGTCTTTGGAACCGGAATCAGCCAGGATATTTTCCACAATTGGGGGACTCTGCCCAGCTTCAGGCTCAGGTTGAACATCTGCTGGACGATTCCACACAGCTGGTCTGCGCAGGATTTGAGGAGCTGGGAGCTAATCCCATCTGGGCCTGCTGCCTTCCTCAGCTGGTTCTTCACCTGAGATGTTGTGAGGAACAAGGCTGAGCAGGAGAAAGTGATGGTTGTCTGATGAGGCTGGGAACTGGAGCCTGTGGAGAGAGAGAGGGCAGAGAAGAGAGGAGAGAGAGAGGGTCTCGTTTGCAGTGGCAGGAGGGGTTGGTGGGGGCTGCAACAGGGGAGCCTGAGCGGGGTCAGGCATTTGATCAAACCTATTGAAAAATAGGTTCAACTCATTTGCCCACTGAAGCCCCCCCCCCCCTTCTGGGTCTT
>NC_142410.1:424509-444509 GCF_059441095.1 Idiotropiscis lumnitzeri | reverse complement strand
AACTTAATTCAGAAAAAGCGGGCCCCAACATTCAACAAATATTTACACAGCACATAAACCGCATACAGTGTCTATAGTTTGGTGAACAATTTATCTTTGTTTTCATATTTTAAAAATTATATCAGGAAAATTATAGCAGAACTGCAGGTGGGAGTGTTCCACTATATACATATTTAACAAATCTTCAAAGAATAAATCACTCACAAAATTATTTAATTCCCAGTGAACTTTCAACAATGCACATTGCACAGATACATGCGCACAGACATATTTCTAAATAAATGCAGAGCCATAATCATTCCAGTGCTAATAGTCAATTTCAGGTGAAAACATTTTCAAGGACCAACATAAAAACTGATGATGAAAAATTACTATAGCTGTACTTAAATGAGCCGTGGACATTTGTATTCTGTGACGGAGCAGCGCCGTCAATAAGGACAGCACAGCACAGCATGGTCCCAGAGACACAATTGCGCACACGCATGCACCGCACATTCCCATACTGATGCATTCAATCCCATCCCGTGTAATACATACGCACCCACCTGGCACCACTTCAATACCACGTCAGTCACAGTTTTAATAGAGCGACCGAGGGTGCACACTTGGTAGTTTTATTATGAATGGAAGCATACATGGACACATACACGCGCGCATGTTCAATTGAACACTCACCAGTCACGAGACGCGGCAGATAACAGCCACGACATAGAGGAAGACCAAACAGCGGGGGAGCTTCCGCGTTTCTTAAAAATGTTTGTTTCGCGCGACAATTATGTCAGCTGATGCCCAAGGGGAGGGGCGAATCGTATATATAGTAAGTTGTTTGGAAAGAGAGGGAATGAGAGGTGCTGCAGTGCAGGTAGTATGGAGAGCGAGACAGTGACGCATTTTGCAACGTAGCTGATATGGTAGTTGTGGTTGAACTCCATTCAGTGGTTTTGTAAATATATAGATAGACACCCTTATTTTTGTAAATTACTATATTGTCACTTTTTGGGTTTTTGGACTTTTGGGGGACTTTTCACTGTGTTGCTCTTTGGAAGGGCTGCACAATAAACATCACTGTTGCACATATTCTGGCTACGCCATTTGTTTTGGAGGAGGTCGAAAAGGAGCCCGCGACATATTCCAACACGTCATCACATTTCCTATCCATCCATCCGTTTTCTTAACAACTTACTAGGTCTGCACGATAAATTGAAATCTAATCGACATCGAGGTTTGACGTTGTGCAATTATCTAGTTGCAAGACAGTGAGGTTTTGTTTTGTTTTTCCTCTCTCCCCCAACCTTTGGCCAACCAGAATTGTCGATGCTCAGGTCTTAATGGCGCTGGCCAATCAGTGTTGTTGGCTAACACGTATTAGTCTGCGCTTCGGTGCCTCGAGTCAGCGCAGCCCGACAATAACACACTCCACGTGCACCTCAGGTTTTTCCTGTGATTGCCGTGTACCAAAGTGGATGTAATGGAACCAGTGGCGGAGCTAGACTTTTATCCTTGGGGTGGCCAGGGAGTGGCCAAGGCTATTTCAGGGGGTCCACAGACTATAACAATAAGTTTGTTTCTCGAGTTATCAATTGCAATCGGAGTGTCATATGTTTAAATGTACATACTAAGTACACGAGCGATGAGATTTATGTATAAATTTCAGTTTATTAACAATGCTGAAAATGGAAAACAATTTGGCACCAATTTTTCAATCATGCATTAGTAATAACTTATTTTTACAAAAATGGTGAAAATGCTCATTCAGAGTTAAGGATCCAGAAGATAGACAATAACTGTAACTAGCAAATTTCAGGTAAGTTGACCTTCCATCGGGGCCTCTCGGCTGAGCGGAATTCGTACTGGGGATAGCTGGCTCTGGGTCTGGTTCTTGTTGCTCATCGACAAGCTCATCCTCAGAGGGCTCCGTATCCTCCTTCGATGGAACTACATTGTATTGTGTAATCATAATAAAAATGCAACCACCTTTAAATAAGAACACTACCCTCACTGTCGGACATCTACACCGCCCGGTGCCTCAGCAGGGCTCTCAACATCGTCAAAGACAATACCCACCCAAACTCCCACCTGTTCGACCTGATGCCCTCTGGCAGGCGCTACAGATGCATCAAATCGAGGACCAATAGACTGAGAAACAGTTTCTTTCCGAGAGCCATCTCTATTCTGAACTCTCACACACACACACGAGACCACCCTTACCTTGCAGAACAGCATCGTGATGTGTTTTTATATACCCTATTCAGTATTATTTTCCATTGCACTCTCTTATTTATCTAATTTATATATTTGTCTGTATTATTGTTGTATTGCACTGGAGAGGGGAGCTCTCTAATGTCGTTGCACTCTTGAGTACAATGACAATAAAGGGATTTCTAATTATAATTCTAATTCTAATTCTAACCTGCTGCTGGCCTTCAAACCACTCGTCCATCGAGAGTCTGCTGACCTACTGTGTCTCCACCTGGTACAGCAGCTGCACTGAGACAGACAGAGTGAGGCTCCAGAGGACAGTTAAAACAGCGCAGAGGATTATTGGCTGCCCTTTCCCCCTCCCTGTCGGACATCTACACCACCCGGTGCCTCAACAGAGCCCTCAATATCATCAGACAATACTCACCCGAACTCACACCTGTTCGACCTGTTGCCCTCTGGCAGGCGCGACAGGTGCATCAAATCACAGACTAATAGACTGAAAAACAGATTCTTCCCGAGTGCCATCTCCATGCTGAACTCTCACACACACACGCATGCACACACACACACAGCCACCCTTACCTTGCAGAACAGCGACATAATGTGTTTTTATTTATCCAATTTCATATTTATTTTCTATTTCATTATTTATTCTTTAATTAATCTAATTTATATATTTAATTATATTATTGTTGTATTGCACTGGAGAGGGGGGCTCTCTAATCTCGTTGCACACTGTACAATGACAATAAAAGGATTTCTGATTCTGATTTCTAATCCTATTGAACATCTGTGGAAGGCCCAAAACACCTGCTGAGAGGTACTGAATCCTCAAAGTTCCAAAAATCATTTGATTGCAATTGCAAAAAAATGTGAATTTATGGAACCATCATTTTAGTCCAGACCTGTTTTCTGGAGTTTATTTTTTATTGTTTTAAACCACAACCACAGTTAAAAAGAAAGTCTGATTTTCACTGGTTAATTGTAATAATGTCTTTTAGTCACATTTAAGTTAATTCTGACAACTGTAGGTGTTTCTTTCAAAAACAGAGGTGCAGACAATGAGAAATATTTAAAAACTTCCCGAGAGTGGATGTTGCAGGCAGCAATTTATTAGAAATAGAAATCCCTTTATTGTCATTGTACTCAAGTGTGCAACGAGATTAGAGGGCTCCCCTCTCCAGTGCAATACAACAATAATACAGACAAATATATAAATTAGATAAATAAAGAAGACAGTGCAATGGAATTCAGTACTGAATAGGGCATATAGAAACACATCACAATGCTGTTTTGCGAGGTTAGGGTGGTCTCGTGTGTGTGTGAGAGTTCAGTATGGAGATGGCTCTCGGAAAGAAATTGCATAGTTAACTCCGTAAATTGGACAATGCAAACCCAATTTTGAGTTTTTCTCTCTTTTTTTGTACTCAGCAGATCTTCAATCTTCAATTATATTATGTATTGAGTTAGGCAGAACAATCTCATGCTTATAGCTATTTTCCATTTCATACATTACATACACTATAATTTGTGAGTAAATTCCTTTTGTTAAAATTTGTGAATAAATGAACTGAACTGAAACTGGGATAAGCTCCGGCTCATCCGTGACTCTAACGAAGATAAATGGTAGACACAACGGATGGATGGATATTTTCCTTTGATGGACATCCGGAATTGAATGCATATGGCAAAATTTGTGTGAAGCCAAATGATACACACCTTAATACTATGCCAATAAATTGTCTTTTGCAGGGATGATTTTTTTTTTTTTTTAAACATCACATATTATATTTCTGTTTGGGAATTTGTTAAAAGGAATGAGACATGTGATCTTTAATTTTAATTATTTTTTAATTATTTAATCTATTTTATTAAACTCAGTCTGGGTTATAGGCTGGACACTGTAAATGCATTTTAAACTAGTTTCCTTAGAATATGCTTAATCCAGGGTTTTAACTCAACTTTCCTTTTGCCCCTAGCTTGCTAAATTCTCTGAGGACACTCTCAGCAGCTACTCTGAAGTGGTTTCCTCCCAGGTAAATAACCTCTTGAACCCAACCCCACTCACCTGGATGCTCGCGTCACCTTAACCTGTCTGTCATTATGCTCACTGACCTTGCACTGCGCTTCTACCGCGATTAAACTACCTCAACCAGTTCAATCATCATGAAACCGCCTCACTGACATTTTCAGCTTCTCACTATCATTTTTGTTTAACAATACTGATGCTTTGTTTCAAATCATTATTTTTTAATTTTCTTAAACTGTTCTCTTTTTGACAATTATAATAATGTGGATCATATCCAGTATCATGCAAATCTTCAATATATAAGTAAATGAATGAATAAAATGCACACTAGTCTCCAAAATTATGAATTAGGTGATTTATTTCTGCTGTAAATTGAAATATTTAGGTTTTACATAAAAATGTGAATATGACAAAGTTTTTACATGAAATGAATGCCAATTTTCTATGATCTTTATTCACTTGTTTTCATGAATACACATTTTGTATAGAACACACAATAATGATACTAAAAATAAATAAGTACATAAATGAAATTACACAAATATCCAGTGGCAGGAAAAAGTCCCAATCAAAATATGTACCGTATTTTCACGACCACAGTGCGCACTTATAACTCCCAAATTTACTCCAAAATGTAAGAGGCGTATTTTAATGTTGACCTTATGTGTGGACCGAGCTCCAAATCTATACATGTGTGACTTTCATGAGCGATCCACTGGACTGACTGGGAGCATTTCACGGTGTGTTAGCACTATCTATTGGTGACAATTTGAGACTAGAGTCAGTTGACAACATACCAGTTAAGTGTTCGTACGTGCGGAAGAAAGCTAGATAAAAGTGCCGCTGTCCACAATGTTGTAGTCTGTCTTATCATTGATGTCATTGCAAGCAAGAAAAATCACCAGTTAGATTAACATTTACACAACTGATGCTGCTCCACAACAACAATAAAAAACAGACGGTGCCCTAAGCGCATCACTCACGACATCTCTCGAAACAGCCAGCTAATTGGCTGAGGCTGAAGCACTCCCAGAATGCTTTGCAGCACGTGTGATATGAATGGCATGAGAGATACATCTGTTTTAATAAAGCAACCTGAAACAATATTGTCTGCGATAAACTAATCAGTTAAAACATAGATAATAATAAGACAAAATGAACTTAATACAACTATGAGAGATAGATGTTTTTTGTCAGTTGTATTATTTTGTTGCTTGTTTTGGTTGTTTCATTGTTTAATTGGATTTCTTTGTGCCTTGTTTTTATTGTTTCATTGTTTGCTAGTATGCTGTTCGATCTCTGTTTTGGGTGATAGTTTTGGTTTTGATGTAACACGCCGTTCATAGTCTGTTGAAAAAGTGACTTGTGCCCTATGGTCGTGAAAATACGGTCGTTGCACAACTTTATTTCAAGGTCTACAGTTAAGTCCAAGAACAAATCATGACGTCAACGTTGAACACTGTAGCGGTGTATGCTCAGCAGGAAAAAATTGAGTAAAAAAATCCAATAAAAAATGCAAGACTCATTATAAAATACATCTCAGACCCGCAACCCCACAATTGTGAATCGTGCAGCAATCCGAGGCTTTTTCCTCCGCTGAGCAGTAGCGTGATGAAGCTTGGTACTGTGAACGCTAGCGGAGTAATCAACAAGCTATTATCTCAACTCAACAAAATTAAGTGATACATCGACAAACAATCTAAAAAATAATAATGAAGACAGTAAGAGATAAAGATAAAGATGTCCTTTAATAGTCCCACAATGGGGAAATTTGCAGTGTTACAGCAGCAAAGATATAGATCACACAGAAGCGGCGGCGTAATGTAGCCGTTAATGTATAACATTAGCAGCAGACATTCATAAAAAGCATGGAAATATACACAGTATATACATGTATATACACAAATCCCCTTGTATACACAGTATATACATGTAATCCCCCTGTATATACATACTTACATCCCACAACATATACAAGTGTAAGGAAACACTCTTAATGCCTGTACATGGTACAGAGGGAAAATAAATAACGCTGCAATGATAAAAAAAATACTGAATGATTGAAAATACTGCAATGATAAAAGTACTGTAATGGTAAGAGTACTGAAATGATAAAAGTACTGTAATAGTAGAAGTACTGCAAAGATAGAAAATACTGCAATGATAAAAGTACTGTAGTGGTAAAAGTACTGCAATGATAAAAAAAAATACTGAGATGATAGAAAATACTGCAGTGTTAAAAGTACTTTAGTGACAAGAATACTGTAATGGTAAACGAAATACGTACGTACAGCATTGGATAAAGCCCAGTAGTAGTGTGTATTGCATTCTAGGACTGCACAATTGCACTAATGCCCGCCCGTATGTAGGCCTGACCTAATGTTTTGACAGCAGCCGGCAAGAAGGAGCGGCGAAATCTCTCTTTCGTACAGCAAGGGTGTAACGGTCTATCACTGAAGGAGCTGTGGAGTGTTCTAAGAGTGTCATTGAGTGGGTGGGCTGGGTTGTCCAGCATTGATGACAGTTTTGCCGACAACCTCCTGCCCCCCACTGAGTCCACAGAGTCCAGGGAGCAGCCCAGGACAGAGCTGGCCCTCCTCACTAGTTTGTCCAGTCTCTTTTTGTCCCGGCCCGAGATGACCTCCTGCCCAGGAGACTACTCCATAGAAAATGACCGGTGAAACCACCGAGTCATAGAAGTTCCTGAGGAGTCTCCCCCGAACGCCAAAGGACCACAGCCTCCTGAGTAGGAAGAGTCTGCTCTGACCCTTCCTATAGAGAGCGTCTGGGTTGTCGCTCCAGTCCAGTTTATTGTTCAGATGAACACCCAGGTACTTGTAAGTTGAGACCCTCTCAACGTCTGTTCCCTGCATATTCACTGGTGCAGGTGGAGAGTGCCGACGCTTGCAGAAGTCCACCACCAGTTCTTTGGATTTCCCAGCGTTAATTTGGAGGCGGTTCCGCTGACTCCAGTCCACAAAACCCTGTGTAACCCCTCTGTACTCCCGATCGTCACCGTCAGTGATGAGGCCGACAATCGCAGAGTCATCAGAGAACTTCTGCAGGTGACAGGTTGTGGAATTGTATTTGTAGTCTGAGGTGTAGAGGGTGAACAGGAAGGGAGCCAGAAGAGGAGAGGAGCACGTAAGACACACAGTCCTGTGTTCTCATGTACTGTGGCTGGTTTGTGAGGTAGTCGTGGATCCATGTGATGAGGTGGTGGGCCACTCCCGCCTGCTCCAGCTTGTCTCCCAATAGGGTGTGCTGGATGGTGTTGAAAGCACTGGAGAAATCAAAGAACATGATCCTCACCGTGCTTCCCGCCTTCTCCAGGTGGGAGAGTGAAGTGTGGAGCTGGTAGATGATGGCATCATCCACACTGATGCCAGGCTGGTATGCGAACTGGAGTGGGTCCATCGAAGAGCTCACCAGGGGGCGCACATGGACGAGGACCAGTCTCTCCAGGGTCTTCATCAGATGAGACGTCAGCGCCACTGGTCTGAAGGGGGGGGGGGGTCTTTGGAACCGGAACCAGGCAGGATGTTTTCCACAGCTGGGGGACTCTGCCCATCTTCAGGCTCAGGTTGAACATGTGCTGGACGATTCCACACAGCTGGTCTGCGCAGGATTTGAGGAGCTGGGAGCTAATCCCATCTGGACCCGCTGCCTTCCTCACCTTCATCTTCCTCAGCTGGTTCTTCACCTGAGATGTTGTGAGGAACAAGGCTGCGCAGGAGGAAGTGGTGGTTGTCTGATGAGGCTGGGAACTGGAGCCTGTGGAGAGAGACAGGGGAGAGAAGAGAGGAGAGAGAGGGTCTCGTTTGCAGTGGCAGGAGGGGTTGGTGGGGGCTGCAGCAGGGGAGACTGAGCGGGGGCAGGCATTTGATCAAACCTGAAAAATAGGTTCAACTTATTTGCCCACTGAAAGCCCCCCCCCTTCTGGGTCTTACCTGGTTGTCCGTGGCCTGAGATGGTCTTCAGGCCCCTCCAGACATCCCTGGCATTGTTCTTCTGCAGTTGTTGTTGTTGGGCTGGCGCGGCTCGGTGGAGAGGCCGTTGTGAGGGGGTGGTGCGTCGCCGAAAATCCTCTGCCGGAGGGGAATGAGTCGGGGGCACCGCAGGAGCCATAGCCAAAAGGTGGCAGGAGATAGTGGCGGCGCGCTCTCCCTGACCGGTCCTCCGGACCGAGTCGTGGGGTAATATGGGTGCCGGCAGGATACATTCGTCGTCGACGGGGGACCGCCGACTCGTCCGGGAGACCACGTAGAGGTTGTATCCTTCCTCCCGGTCTGCAGTTGTTCCTCCATCCGCATCCTGTAGGACGTTTTCCCCTCTCTGATCCTCCTTCTCAGCTGACGTTGCACTCTCTTCAGCTCCTCCTTGTCGCCTGACACAAAAGCCCTCTTTTTCTCCTTCAGGAGAGCTTTAATGTCCGGTGTGATCCAGGGTTTGTTGTTGGAGAAACATCTTACTGTCCTGGTGGGAATGGTGTTCTCCATGCCGAAATTAATATAGTCTGTAATTGTGTCTGTTAGATCATTAATGTCCTCCCCGTGGGCTTCGCTAAATACCTCCCACACAGTTGTGTTGAAACAGTCCTTTAAGTCCTCTGAACTGTGCGTGTCACAGCTGGCTGCCTGCGGACCAGAGGTTTGTAGTACATAGGCAGGAGAGCAACCAAGTTGTGGTCAGGTTTGCCCAGCGGGGGGAGGGCAGTGATGTGTACGCCTCCTTGGTGTTGGCATAGAAAAGGTCCAATATTTTATTGTCTCTGGTGTGGCAGGTTACATATTGTGTGAATTAAGGCAGAGAGGAGGAAGGAGAAGCATGATTGAAGTCACCAGAGATAAGGAGCAGGGCATTTGGGTGCTGTGTTTGTAGCCTGCTCACAGCTGCAGGCAGTACGTCACAGGCTGTCTTACTGTTAGCAGAGGGTGGCACGTACGCCCCCACCACGATCACATGACTGAACTCTCGCAGTAAATAGAACGGACGCATGCTAACATCTATCAGCTCAATGTCCCGACTGCAAAGTTAAAGATTTGAAAACAAATAATAGAATCTTAAAAAATACTCTAACATGTACAGTGACCCAGTGAAGGGACGCCAGAGGAAGAGTTTTGTGTTCCCTTGTTCCCTCTTACGAGTTACAGTCCAGAGGTGATCAACAGCATTTTGGGCCAACTGTTTGATGGAGGATTGGCTGACTCCAAAATAACGTGCATTACAGTAATCAAGCCGAGATGTGTCAAAGGCATTAATTACAGTTTCAAAATGCTGTTGCGAAAGGAGACTTTATTTTAGCTGCTGCCTAAAATGAAAATAATCACAACATCACCAATTTAAAATCACTCTCCAGTTTAAGAGACAAGTTTGAGCCTGTTGGCTAGGAGCCATCGGCCACCTGGACCGCTTACAAGATTTATTTAAGACTGAATCCAAAGGGAGCAAACACAATTCAATAAAACACTTTATTTATATTGCGCATTATGCAGCTGTAATAAAGAACTTTATATTTGGTGTAATATAATTTCGCAGTAAATTAGACCACAAATTAAAACCCAAACACATAAACAGTAAGTACCAGAAAAACAGCAGTACAGCGACAGTCTCATATTGAGTCGAAAGCCAAAGAATGAAGATGTCTTCAAATGTTTTTTACAAGTAGACAGAGAGGGGGCTTGCCTAACATTTAATGCAGTGTTTCTTAATTATTTTCCGTCACGCGCCCCCCTACAAAGAAGAAAACAATTCGCGCCCCCCCCACCACCATTTTTTTAGATGTACTAATGTACATTTCCTTTGTATATTGATGTCAGATTATGTCAATAAAATGTCCCTTCGTAAAGCTAAATTGGTAAGAAATATAATTTTGAGGATCTCGAAACTCAGTACTCTGTGGTGTAAATATTGATGAGATGATAAATATTTACTATGTTTGACATTGAACCTCTTCGTCGTGATCCCGTCATCCGTTTCCGTGTTCCGGTTTGAGAGCGTCTGCTAAATTCTCAACGTATCCGTCGTCTTATTTTATGTTTCGATACGTAATGATTGCAATACAACATTTCTGTTCAGAGCCGTTGGCTCTCCGCCCAAACGCGGTTTGAGTCAGACTTCTGTGAAAAGTCGAGCGTACATCGAAGCACTTATCACTCTAATTCAGCGATTAGCATGCTTCGCGCCTCCTCGTTTAAAACAATACTTGTTATTGGGGTTGTTTATTTGTCATTACGCAGCTTGTTGCTGCGGCTATGCACTGACTTAGATATAGTAGAAATAAAGCTCATACTGCTGCGACACAAGATAGCTTGGTGGCTAGCATTCAAGTTGCGCTGAAAGAAATTACTTCCGGGACAATGCGGCAGGGTGATGCATTTTTTTTTTAAAATCAGTACTCCGTGACCTACTGCATTTACTTGGGGCACAAACCGCAGCGTTGCCTATCTCAAAATTGCGTTATCTGAGATCGTAATTTCGGTCCCAAAACAATCGTTTTGCCGTTCTACAGCGGAAAAAAAGCATGTACCCCAGGGTCACACACGTACTTAATTATAAGTCAGACTACTATTGGTAATGGCCAAGACAGATGTACCAATCCCTTGGAGTACCTCCATAAAGAAATGCGGAGGAACAGAATCATAAGGGGAGCCAGGTGGCTTGGTCCGGCAAACCAAATTCATTAAAAATGTCAAGGAAACCGTTTGAAAATCATTTAACACTGCTGAACGCAGGACATGAACAGAGGGATCAACTGTGGTTTTTGATACAAGAGTCGAGCTGTAAAATTAAAAGCTGCAAGAGATTGTCATCGACTTCAGGAGTAACAAGACTGTACCACTCCACAACTCCCCTCTACGTCCAAGGCGAGTGTTTGGAGAGGGTCCACACATTCAAGTTCCTGGGAGTACAGATCTCCGATGACCTCTCCTGTCACATAACACTACAGCAGTGATAAAGAAGGTCCATCAGTGTCTGCACTTCCTGAGTGTCCTCAGGAAATTCAATCTGGAGAGCAAGCTGCTGCTGGCCTTCTCCCACTCGTCCATCAAGAGCCAGCTGACTTACTGGTACGGCAGCTGCACTGAGGCAGACAGAGTCAAAACAGCGCAGAGGATTATTGGCTGCCCTCTCCCACCCTGTTGGACATTTACACAACCCGGTGCCTCAGTAGAGCTCAAAAGATCATCAAAGACAATACTCACCCGAGCTCATACCTCTTCGACCTGTTGCCCTCTGGCAGGCGCAACAGGTGCATCCAAACAGACTGAAAAACAGTTTCTTCCCGAGAGCCATCTCCATGCTGAACTCTCAACCTGTCACACAACTACCCTTACCTTTTAGAACTGTATCATGTGTTTTATTTATTTAATTTCACATTAATTTTTTATTTAATTTTATCTTTATTTTAATTGATAAATTAAATTATTTGTGATAATGCACTGAAGACATGAGCTCTCCAATCTCGTTGTACACTGAGTACAATGACAAAAAAGGGCATTCTGATTCTGATTCTGGAAAAGTTTGGGCAAATAGGCTGAGGGGCTTTAAGTATGGACTCAATAGTTTTAAATAGTACACGTTGTGATGGTTAGCCCGGGTGAGGTTTGTTAAATATTCTCTTTTGTCCTCTGTGTTATGGAAGTTATGCCGACAGTCTTTCCAGATTTGATAAGAGACCTGCAACTTGTCCTTTTTCCACCTGCGTTCAGCATTGTGGCACTCCTGTTTTGCTGTGCGGGTTCTGACATTAAACCAAGGCTCGCGTCTAGCTTTTAACTGCACAGTGTCTAACCGAGCCACCAATTCCAGTATAGCATGGTAGGATGCGTGGAACCAAGAGGTGAGTTTCTTCATGTTTGAAGGGGGAACGCAAACCTCATCAAAGACATCTGCAGCGGCTGCACTCGGGAGCAGAAGATTTTAGAGCAGCACATGAAAAGAAGACATCAAAATTAGTCATGTGATTGGAAATCACATTTAAGTTTGACACCGGTAGACCATAAGCTAGAACTAGGTCTAAAGTAAGTCATTGTTCATGAGTTACATATTGCACACAATGAAAGGAATCAGTTTGCTTAAAAAGTCGTTTCCTGTGTTTTTTTTCCTGGACAACACACTTGAATATATATTTCCCCCCCATGAGAAGAATATGATCATATTTGAGCCGGTAAGTAATTCAAGTGGTCCATACTGTATTTAAGAGCATGGCAAATGACAGCGCAGAAGACAGCGTGGCATACTTCAAAGAAAGTGTCTTCAAAAGCTGGCGATTGATGTGCCGATGTTTGGAATAACATCAGTGATCATACAGATAATGACGTAGTGGACGGCAATCCTTTTATCGACATAATCCCCATGTACATACATGTGCCTGGTCCAGTGAGCTATCAGTGAACAGAGTTTGGGGGTGTACCAGGGGCAAGTGGATGTGAAGGAGATCGACTGGGTTTTCAGAGGGGCAAGAGAATTAAGGATACTATGCAGACCAGTGTTGTAGAGGGCTGTGAGGTTGCTGGTTTTGGAGAGGTGGGCTGGGAATCTGATGTAAATTTTTAGAGCAGAGGGTGTGATTTTCGACATCCTTGAGGTTCCAAAATGAGATGAAATGTGGAGGCGTGCCAGCTTTCACTCAGCCAGAGATGACTGCCACGTAAGACAGCTCGAGCTGTACTCACCAGTACCTGTCCAAGTCTCCATCTGACAGAGGAAATCCAAGTCATTCAGAAGGAAAAACTCCCTCAGGATATACCATTTGTTTGTCAATGACCGGATATTTAACAGCGCAATCCTTGTGGGAGCGACAACAGGAGTGCAAGTGCTTTCCTATCAGCAAGCTCATTGAAATTTCCTCAAATGCTGAAGAAGGTACGGATGGCAGTAATGCTGTGGCGCTCCGGAGAACTGACAACAGTTTTCAGGCACAAGTTGTCACGGTTCAGGATGCGTCATGACGGAGTCAAACTGTGCTATGATCAGAGGTTGTCGTTGTTGTTTTAACTCCTGTTTTAGCTTCACCAGCTAAGCACTGCGTTTGTAGCCAAAACGGCGCCACTTCCAATGTAAGGGGTGTGTGTGTGAACGCGGATGAGATCATCCGATACGTCTGTAAGAAACGTCTGCAACATCTTTTCACTACCATATTCAAACCCATGTGAACCTCTGATATACCCTTGAAAATCCAATAAATATTGGCGATCATAAACCAACAGAGACTTAGTCAGAAAAAAAATCAATCACTGTGAATAGAAAATAAAGCTAAAGTAGCCGGACCAACGCCACACAAACTGGCACACCGTCCACCATCTTGGATCCAAAAATAATAAAAATAAAAAAAGGAGTGCTGCTACTACGATCAAAAGGAACAGTCAAGCTTCACAACCTATTTTCAACGTCTACAAAAGTGTGTGCTTGCATTTAAAAAAAAGCTTTAACGTCTGGGAGGGTCATGCATATCTTTTTGCATATGCATGGTTTCCAAAACCCCAACTAACAGACCTTGAATTTCCGGATGACATTAATTAATTAATTAATTAGCAAAAGTACGCAAGAGCTGCAAGTAATGATAATGACATTTTGATATTAAGAATAAGTCATCAAAATACCGAAGTGATGGAAATCAGCCGGGAATCAAAAAAAAGAAGAACAAAAGACTGAAAAAATTGAAAAAGTTAATTGATTTCACTTTCAGCAACAGAGAAATGTGTGGCGAGCTAAAACACTGACAATTAGAATCAGGGTACAGTCACTTAATGCAAATGAAAGTAACAATAAATGGGCAATTCAGTTTATTCCAGCAGAGATGCCAGAGAAGAATCTTGTAAATCTCCTACAAAGACCCCCATCGCAAATCAAGAAGTTTTTAATAGAAGCCTACAGCAAAAACTCTCAGAAATAGTAAGTGTAAGAGGAATTCAATGGGCAGGCCAAGTACTGACAATGAACGAACATCCACATGCCTTGACAACTCTGAAATGGATCCCAGAAGGCAAGAGAAAGCCATGACAACCTAAGACCTGGTGAAAAATTTTCCATGATGATCTCAAAGAAATAAAAGTCAAATGGGGCGTCAGTCAATGTGTTGCAATAAATAGGATCAAATGGAGAGAACTTGCTGCGCAATGTGCCACTGACGCTGGAAGGACTAAGATCTAAGAATGGTTTCCAGAATGCATTGCGTAGTTCCATGCATAACTCTTTCATACCCCTAGACGTACTTGAAAAGCATAGAGCCCGTTTACCCAAGACGTACTTGTACGTGTTTTTGTCTTATTTTACATCATAGTGTGCATAAGGGTCTGACGCAACTCATGACTGAGAATCTGCATTGTCTGTATTTTAAACCTTGCAAAAATCAACCAGGAGGTGGCAGTGGCGGAAGAGATTGGCCAGGATCACGCTGCAGAAGAATGTAGTTGGATCGGGGGCGCAGTGTTTGGGGAGCGCAACAACAAAGCACTTTCCATACGATGTCATATAAATTAGCAGGAAATTAAAACACACATTAAAAGACAAACACATTCTTTCCTCTTAGTAGGACCTGAACCATTTAAGGACTGTTCCACTTAATCCCACGCAAGATTTCAACCTGTTTGACAATATTTTACGATAAATTGTATCAAATGCTGTACTGAAATCAACAAACACTAGTACTGACACCTTCGCTGCATCAGTGTTCAATCTTATGTTATTTTGTACCTTTTGTACCTCTTGCATATCACAAAACGCACTTGTGCGTCTTTGAAAAGTATAGGGCCCGCCTACCCAAGACCTATTTGTACGTCTGTCTTTTTTTGCAGAAAAAAATGTCTGAGATGTCTGTCTTTGTGTGCAGAAGGACTTATAACTGAGATTCAGCCTTGTAAGCATTGTAAATCATGTAAAAATCGACCAGGAGGTGGCAGTGGTGTTAGAGATCTGCCACGATCACGCTGCAGCAGAGGATTGTAGTTGGGTAGGGGGGAGCAGTGTTTGGGGAGCGCTAGAGAACAGTGCATGAACTGGAGAGTATTAGATGTCGCAGTAGCGATGGAAAATAATAACAATTTACCCTCAAAGAATACTTTTGGGGTAAAAAAAAATAGCTTCCAATAAGCATGAAAAAGGGGATGAAGTTACTTTTGTTGAGATGATGATCTTTCGTCCTTGTAAAAGCAAGTCGCTCCGCCTGTCTCATGCAACCCACACGGCGCACAGATTGCTTTGCTTGAGTTTTTTCACAGCGAAGTCGATGAATACAAGCCGGATTTGGACCCCAATTTGTCAAAAGAACATCTGACGTGAGTTAAGGCAGTAGAGAACCGTCACTGGAGCCACCAGAACGACAAGGTCAGTGCTAATTGCTTGCGAGTTCCATTCAAAGCTTCGTCACCCGTTATGCTCGTCAGTCAGTTTATGCAGATCATTATGCCCTAATATACTATGAAGTTACCAGTAATACTCATAATACATGTATGGATCAGGAATCCTCTAGATGTGAACAAAATATGTCGCGCATATGTGCAGCGCAAGGCATTTGCACGATAAGTGGACATGCGTATCGTCACTCTGGGTTGAATGCATACAAAAATTAATTTAGTTCGGTCAGAACTCTGCTAAATCCGCTGCTGCTCATTTTATTTTCTTCAGTAAGTTGAAGAGATAACTGTTACTAAGCAGCATGCGTGTATGTAGTTGTATGTTGCTGCTGTTGTTGCTGTAGTTCCATGTGTGTCTGTGTGGGTGGGTAGAGAGGGGTGATGAAGCGAGAGAGAGAGATGTGGTAATAAAAGTAAGAGTAAAAATAAATGTGTGGTAATTGTACATATTTCTCGAAATTACAGATTGTGCTTTCAGCAGCCAAAGAGCTCCTCACATTGTTGGTGCAAAGAAAGGTTGAATAAAAGTATTCATACTGCAGCAACAAAATATCTCATATTTGGAATAGATTATATTTCTGTAATTTACAGGGCGTGCATCAAGTGATAAGGATGCCAGCAAAATCACTTTCGCTGCGACCGCTGGGCCACTGGATTTTGCCGCTAACAACGGATTCCCTTCAGCTGTTTATTACCAATGAGTTGCTCCAGACATAACGGATGGCACAGACTGCCTTGTAGACAATTATTTTGAGGCAAAACCCATTGGTCTGTACCACTGCGTACACTAAAACTCAAATATTTGACAACCACGGCAAAAATGCCTGGTCTGTAAGTGCAGCGAAACACGGATGTGGTGTGCTTTATATTAGTGTTTGCTTGTTCTTATTGGCACCAACTGAGGCACAGCATCGATATACCCGCCAGGACATCGTGGACATTGGATATCGATGCGAAATAATCATCACAGAGGAATTTTGCTATGATCGCAAAATTCCGGACGAACTGGCGAGGCCGCCCGGCTCACCGTGGCTTGTCATCGGGACCGGGAGGCGGCGCAGGCGACGCTGAGAGAGGAAGCAGAAGCGGGGCTGCAGGTCCGGTGTCTTGCTACGGCTGCGACGGAAGCCCCACAGGCAACCACTGCCGAGTCTCTACCTCACCAACGCTAGATCCGTGGTCCACAAAATCGACGATCTGGGATTACAAATCCTAGGAAACCGCCATGTGCGAGACAGCAGTGTGATCGTCATCACGGAATCCTGGCTGCACGCCAACGTCCCAGACGCTAGCATCCAGCTGGCTGGGCGCTCGTTACATCGAACAGATCGGACGAGGGACACCGGTAAGAGAAGGGGCGGGGAGCTCTGTGTTAACGTGCATGAGAACTGGTGCGGTGATCGCACGATCGTCGAGAAGCACTCTTCCCCCGACATATTTTCTCCCGAGGGAGCTAACGGTAGTGATCGTCACAGCTGTTTACATCCCTCCCAACGCCAGCACTAGCACGGCGCTCTCGCTACTCGCGTGCGTCATCAATAAACATCAGCGGGCCCACCCTGATGGCGTTCACATAGTAGCGGGAGACTTTAATAAGGCCAATTTAAAGACTGTACTCCCAGAGTTCCACCAGCATGTCAAGTGCCCAACGAGGGGAGACAACACTCTCGACCATGTGTACTCGAACATCAAGCACGCATACAGGGCCCTCCCACACGCCCCCCTCGGCCAGTCAGACCACCTGTCCTTGCAGCTCGCACCTGCGTACACCCCTCTCAGGCGCAGATTCAGGCCCACCACGAAGACTGTGAAAACCTGGCGTGATGACGCCATGAGTGAATTACAGGACTGCTTTCAAGACACCAACTGGGACCTCTTTGATCATCAGGACCTTGATGTCTACACGCATTGTGTACTGGACTACATCAAGTTCTGCATGGAAACTGTGTCCCGACACAGGACCATACGGACCTTCCCAAATGCGAAGCCCTGGATGTCCAGCCAGGTCCGCTCTCTCCTCAAGGCCCGTGACGCTGCCTTCAGGTCAGGCGACAAAGCCCAGTACAGGGTGGCTCGTGCTGACCTGAGCAAAGGCATCAAGCTAGCCAAGGCAAACTACAAGAGGAGGCTGGAGGCCCACCTTGCCAGCAACAGACCACGGGAGGTGTTGCAGGGTCTACGGAGCATCACCAACTCCCGAGGCAGCAGCACGACCTCTGTAGACCCGAGTGCATCGCTGGCAGAGGAGCTTAACTGCTTTGACTCGCCCCAACCGTCACACCCCCGCACTTCATGCCTCAACCCCCTCAACTCCCCCCCACTCACCGTAGAGGAACACGATGTGAGGCGCGCGCTCCTGGCTATCAACCCCAGGAAAGCTACTGGACCCGACGGAATACCAGGCAAGGTTCTCAGAGCATGTGCCCACCAACTGTCACATGTTTTCTGCAGGGTCTTCACCCGCTCCCTGGCTCAAGCAGTCATCCCCTCCTGCTTGAAAACGCTCACCATTATTCCTGTCCCCAAAAAGTCACCCGCCGTCCACCTGAATGACTACCGTCCTGTTGCTCTCACACCAGTCATCATGAAGTGCTTCGAGAGGCTGGTTCTCCAGCACATCAGGGACTGCCTTCCTCCCACTCTGGACCCCTACCAGTTTGCATACCGGGCTAACAGATCCACTGAGGACGCCATCGACACTGCTCTGCATGTTGTGCTGGGCCACCTGGAACAACAGCAGAGCTATGCAAGGATGCTCTTTGTGGACTACAGCTCGGCATTCAACACAATCATCCTCGTCGCCAAACTGGACATTCTCTGCCTCCCTGCCCTCACACGCATCTGGATTAAGGACTTTCTGACCAACAGACCCCAGACTGTGTTGCTCGGCCCCTACACGTCCTCCACCCGTACGCTGAGCACCGGTTCCCCTCAAGGATGCGTGCTGAGCCCTCTCCTATACGCCCTCTACACCTACGACTGCAGCCCGGCCCACGGTAACAACACCATCGTCAAGTTTGCTGACGACACGACAGTGGTCGGTCTGATCTCGGAAGGTGACGAGACTACAGAGAGAAGGTCCAGAGACTGACGGCTTGGTGCGAGGACAACAGATTGCAACTCAACATTGCAAAAACAAAGGAGATCGTCATCGACTTCAGGAGGAACAAGACGGTGCCGCCCCCCCTCTGCATCGAAGGCGTGTGTGTGGAGAGGGTCCACACGTTCAAGTTCCTGGGAGTACAGATCTCCGATGACCTTTCTTGGACACACAACACCACAGCAGTGGTAAAGAAGTTCCACCAGCGTCTGCACTTCCTGAGAGTCCTCAGGAAATTCAACCTGGACAGGAAGCTGCTGCTGGCCTTCTACCACTCGTCCATCGAGAACCTGCTGACGTACTGTGTCTCCACCTGGTACAGCGGCTGCATTGAGGCGGACAGAGTGAGGCTCCAGAGGACAGTCAAAACAGCGAAAAGGATTATTGGCTGCCCTCTCCCCTCACTGTCGGACATCTACACCGCCCGGTGCCTCAGAAGGGCTCTCAACATCGTCGAAGACAATACCCACCCAAACTCACACCTGTTCCACCTGATGCCCTCTGGCAGGCGCTACAGGTGCATCAAATCAAGGACCAATAGACTGAGAAACAGTTTCTTCCCAAGAGCCATCTCCATTCTAAACTCACACAGCCACACACGACCACCCGTACCTTGCAGAACAGCAACGTGATGTGTTTTTATATACCCTATTCAGTATTATTTTCCATTGCACTAACTATTCTCTTATTTATCTAATTTATATATTTTATTATTGTTGTATTGCACTGGAGAGGGGAGCTCTCTAATCTCGTTGCACACTTGAGTACAATGACAATAAAGGGATTTCTGATTCTGAGACGGGTAGTGTTCCCTTGCACCAAGGCAATTGTTTTAGTGTATACTACATGCAAAAAAAGTGTGATTTGTATTGGGGGCGGGGTGGGTTCAGGCGGGGGTACACACGCACATACGTACGTACACATCCATGCACTTTTGTATATTGTTAATTTCAGCAGTTCAATCATTTTTTTATGTGCAAATAAACTCATTTTGTTATCAAAACACTTTTTGTCATCCCATTTTTGTTATTTTATAGAAGGAAAGCATTATTTAGATTGTTGAGCTGTCACAAAAGAAAAAGTAGCAGTGTTAAAGTCATGGTTGTGCTTAAAATGTTTTTGTTTTTACAAAAAGGAATATGAAACAAATTTATAAAAAAAAATGTAAACCTATTTCCTATCACTGTCAGTGGAAAAATGGAAAAAGATAGAAATGTACTTTTTATTTCTGATGAAAGAAGAGTCTAATATTTCTTTTGGTATTTGCCATGTTTTTATAGCATTAGAACACAATATTCTGTGGGCCTTGCAA
>NC_142410.1:407009-419509 GCF_059441095.1 Idiotropiscis lumnitzeri | reverse complement strand
AAAGCTAGAGGTTTAGGAGCAGGGTTCAAGCTGTTCTATCATGTAATAGATATGAAGAGAAATGGAGTTGGAGTGATTGTGAAAGAGGAGTTTGTTAGGAATGGACTGGGAGTAAAAAGAGTGTCAGATAGAGTTCTGAGCCTGAAGCTATGAATCGAAGGAGTGATGATCAATGTTGTTAGTGGGTATGCGCCACCGGAAGGTTGTGAGCTGGAGCAGTAGGAGAACTTTTGGTTGGATCTTGATGAAATGATTGAGAGCATCCCTAGAAATGAGAGAGTTGTCATTGGTGCAGACTTGTTGTGGCAGGAAACAGTGGTGATGAGGAGATGATGGGCAGATTTGGTATTCAGGAGAGGAACGCAGAAGGACAGATGGTGGTTGACTTTGCAAAATTGATGGAAATGGCTGTTAATATTCTCCAGGCAGGAACATAGGATGACCTACAAGAGTGGAGGTAGGAGTACACAGGTAGACTACATCTTGTGTAGACTGTGTAATCGGAAGGAGATCAGTGACTGCAAAGTAGTGGTAGGTGAGTGTGTGGTCAGACAGCATAGGATGGTAGTGTGTAGGATGACTCTGGTGCTGAGAACGACAAAGATGGCAAAGGCAGAGCAGAAGACGAAATGGTGGAAGTTGAAAAGGGAAGAGTGTTGTATGACCTTTAGGAAGGAGTTGAGACGGGCTCCTGAGGGTCAGGAGGAGCTCCCAAATGACTGGACAACTAAAGCAAATGTGATCAGGGAGACAGGTAGGAAAGTCCTTGGTGTGTCTATCATCTGGAAGGAAAGGAGATAAGGAGACTTGGTGGTGGAATGAGGTGGTGCAGAAATGGATCCAGAGAAAGAGGTTAGCTAAGACGAAGATGGACAGTGAGAGGACTGAAGAAAGTAGGCAGGAATACAGGGACATGGACAGTAAGGGAGAGACTGATCTATACTGGTTGGGTGGGGACCGAGGTGCTGGTGAATCTTGATGATTTTGTCATTGAAAAATGACATTAAGGAGTTACAGGTGTTGGTTGAGTAGAAGTGTGGGGGTAGGGAGTGAGGAGCCTTGAGGATTCTATTGAGCAATGAGAATAGTGATTTAGTAAACAACACCATCGTCAAATTTGCGGACGATACGACAGTGGTTGGTCTGTTCTCAAATGGTGACGAGACAGCTTACAGGGAGGACGTCCAGAGACGAACAGCTTGGTGTGAGGACAAGAGACTACAGCTCAACATTGCAAAAAGGAGATTGTCATCAACTTGAGGAACATGACTGTGCCACCCCCCCTCTACATAAAAGGTGTGTGTGTAGAGAGGGTCCACACATTCAAGTTCCTGGTAGTACAGATCTCCGATGACCTCTCCTGGACACACAACACCACAGCAGTGATAAAGAAGGTCCACCAGTGTCTGCACTTCCTGAGGGTCCTCAAGAAATTCAACCTGGACAGGAAGCTGCTGCTGGCCTTCTACCACTCGTCCATCGAGAGCCTGTTGACGTACTGTGTCTCCACCTGGTACAGCGGCTGCACTGAGGCGGACAGAGTGAGGCTCCAGAGGACGGTCAAAACAGCGCAAAGGATTATTGGCTGCCCTCTCCCCTCACTGTCGGACATCTACACCGCCCGGTGCCTCAGAAGGGCTCTCAACATCGTCAAAGACAATACCCACCCAAACTCACACCTGTTCGACCTGATGCCCTCTGGCAGGCGCTACAGGTGCATCAAATCAAGGACCAATAGACTGAGAAACAGTTTTTTCCCAAGAGCCATCTCCAATCTAAACTCACACACACACACACGACCACCCGCACCTTGCAGAACAGCAACGTGATGTGTTTTTATATACCCTATTCAGTATTATTTTCCATTTCACTAACTATTCTCTTATTTATCTAATTTATATATTTATCTGGATTATTGTTGTATTGCACTGGAGAGGGGAGCTCTCTAATCTCGTTGCACACTTGAGTACAATGACAATAAAGGGATTTCTGATTTCTGAAAACTCATGAAACGTTGCAGCAGTATCAGTCCTGGCAGTAGCATATTTATTTCTGTAGGATATTGTGTGATTTAAAAAATACCTCAATAACGCCTCCAAAAATTTGGAACGAAGCAGCCCTGGTTGTACGTGTGAACAAGCCCTAGTAAAAGTTGGAGGCACATCAAACAGCCTAAGATCTGCAAAAAGTCTAAGAAGCCCTTCTCTAAACTCAAAAGGAAGTAGGCCATTTTGAATTTTCTTTCAAATGTTGAAATAAAAATGTTATAGAGACTATATTTTATAATAATTGGTTTTCATCGATTGTACTGTATTTTCATGACCATAAGTCACACTTTAAAGTCCCAAATGATCTCCCAAATTGCAGAGCACTTTGTGTATTGACCAAGTTTTTTAAATCTGTATACGTTACTCTCTTGAGCAACCCATTTGACCAGCTGGGGGCATTTCACAGGGCATGTTAGTACCCTCTGCTCGAACGTAGCCATAAGGGGGCACAAGCCAGTGTCTTCTTATGCCGGCCCCAAGCCCGTATAAATACAGAGGTTTGTGATAGGAAGGGCATCCGACGTAAAACTTTGGCCAAATGAAACATTCGAATCAAATATATGACTTCCATACCGGATCGGTCGGTGCCCGAATTAACAACGACCATCACTGGTGCTGCAGACCCACAGTACTACTATTGGTCGAAGAAGGAGAGGAGGAAGATGTGTTTGAAGGAAGAAAGAGAAGAGGAATACAAAGAGTCTTGGACTGAGAGTAGGGACTTTGAATGTGGGAACTATGACGGGGAAAGGTAGAGAGCTGGTTGATATGATGCAGAGGAGGAACGTGGACATACTATGTATTCAGGAGACCAGGTGGAAAGGGAGCAAAGCTAGAAGTTGTCATATCATGGTATAGATAGGAAGAGAAATGGGAGTTGGAGTGATTGTGAAAGAGGAGTTTGTTAGGAATGGACAGGAAGTAAAAAGAGTGTCAGATAGAGTTATGGAATCGAAGGTGTGTTGATCAATGTCAGTGGGTTTTGGGTAGTGGGTAGGAGGTAGGTTGTGAGCTGGAGGAGAAGCAGAACTTTTGGTTGGACCTTGACGAAATGATTGAGAGCATCCCTAGAAATGAAAGATTTGTCGTTGGTGAAGACTTCAATGGACATGTTAGGGCAGGAAACAATGGTGATGAGGAGGTGATGGGCAGGTTTGGTATCCAGGACAGGAACACAGAAGGACAGATGGTTGTTGACTTTGCAAAAAGAATGGAAATGGCTGTTGTGAATATTTTCTTACAAAAGAGGCAGGAACATAGGATGACCTAGAAGAGTGGAGGTAGGAGTACACAGGTCGACTACATCTTGTGAAGACGGTGTAATCGGAAGGAGATCAGCGACTGCAAAGTAGTGGTAGGTGAGTTGTAGCCAGACAGCATAGGATGATAGTGTGTAGAATGACTCTAGGGGCGAAAACGACAAAGAGGGCAAAGGCAGAACAGAGGACAAAATGGTGGAAGTTGAAAGGGGAAGAGTGTTGTATGACCTTCAGGAAGAAGTTGAGACGGGCTCCTGATGGTCAGGAGGAGCTCCCAAATGACTGGACAACTAAAGCAAATGTGATCAGGGAGACAGGTAGGAAAGTCCTTGTTGTGTCATCTGGAAGGAAAGGAGACTTGGTGGTGGAATGAGGTGCTGCAGAAATGGATCCAGAGAAAGAGGTTAGCTAAGACGAAGATGGACAGTGAGAGGACTGAAGAAAGTAGGCAGGAATACAGGGACATGGACAGTAAGGGAGAGACTGATCTATACTGGTTGGCAAGGCAGAGAGACAGAGATGGGAAAGACGTGCAGCAGGTTAGGGTAATAAAGGATAGGGATGGAAGTTTGTTGACAGATGCCAGTAGTGTGATGGGAAGATGGAAAGAGTATATTGAAAAGTTGATGAATAAGGAAAATGAAAGAGAGCAAAGAGAAGAAGTGACTGCTGTGGACCAGGAAGTAGCAAAGATCAGCAAGGATGAAGTGAGAAGAGCATTGAAGAGGATGAAGAGCGGAAAGGAACTCTGCCCTGATGATATACCTGTGGAGGTATGGAAGTGCCTAGGAGAGGTAGCAGTAGAATTTCTGACTGGGTTGTTCAACAGGATCTTAGACAGTGAGAAGATGCCCGTGGAATGGAGAAGTGTGGTGGTGCGCCATTTTTAAGAACAAAGGAGATGTGCAGAGTTGTGGCAACTACAGAGGAATAAAACTGATGAGCCACACAATGAAGCTCGGGAGAAAGCTTATGACAGGGTGCCCAGAGAGGAACTGTGGTTCTGTATGAGGAAGTCTAGAGCAGTAGAGAAGTATGTTCAAGTGGTCCAGGACATGTATGAGGACTGTAAGACAGTGGTGAGGTGTGCTGTAGGTGTGACGGAGGAGTTCAAGGTGCCGGTGGGACTACATCATTAGAAATTTAGAAATTAGAAATTAGAAATTCCTTTATTGTCATTGTACTCAAGTGTGCAACGAGATTAGAGGGCTCCCCTCTCCAGTGCAATACAACAATAATACAGACAAATATATAAATTAGATAAATAAATAAGAGAGTGCAATGGAATTTAGTACTGAATAGGGTATATAAAAACACATCACGATGCTGTTCTGCAAGGTAAGGGTGTTCTCGTGTGTGTGTGTGAGAGTTCAGAATGGAGATGGCTCTCGGAAAGAAACTGTTTCTCAGTCTATTGGTCCTTGATTTGATGCATCTGTAGCGCCTGCCAGAGGGCAACCGGCCGAACAGGTGTGAGTTTGGGTGGGTATTGTCTTTGACGATGTTGAGAGCCCTTCTGAGGCACCGGGCGGTGTAGATGTCCGACAGTGAGGGGAGAGGGCAGCCAATAATCCTTTGCGCTGTTTTGACTGTCCTCTGGAGCCTCACTCTGTCCGCCTCAGTGCAGCCGCTGTACCAGGTGGAGACACAGTACGTCAGCAGGCTCTCGATGGACGAGTGGTTGAAGGCTAGCAGCAGCTTCCTGTCCAGGTTGAATTTCCTGAGGACTCTCAGGAAGTGCAGACGCTGGTGGACCTTCTTTACCACTGCTGTGGTGTTGTGAGTCCAAGAGAGGTCGTCGGAGATCTGTACTCCCAGGAACTTGAACGTGTGGACCCTCTCCACACACACGCCTTCGATGCAGAGGGGGGGCGGCACCGTCTTGTTCCTCCTGAAGTCGACGACAATCTCCTTTGTTTTTGCAGTGTTAAGGTGCAGTCTGTTGTCCTTGCACCAAGCTGTCAGTCTCTTTACCTCCTCTCTGTAGGCTGTCTCGTCACCTTCCGAGATCAGACCGACCACTGTCGTGTCGTCAGCAAACTTGACGATGGTGTTGTTGCCGTGGGCCGGGCTGCAGTCGTAGGTGTAGAGGGCGTACAGGAGAGGGCTCAGCACGCATCCTTGAGGGGAACCGGTGCTCAGCATGCGGGTGGAGGACGTGTAGGGGCCGAGCAACACAGTCTGGGGTCTGTTGGTCAGAAAGTCCTTAATCCAGATGCGTGTGAGGGCAGGGAGGCCGAGAATGTCCAGTTTGGCGACGAGGATATCTGGGATGATCGTGTTGAATGCCGAGCTGTAGTCCACAAAGAGCATCCTTGCATAACTCTGCCGTTGTTCCAGGTGGCCCAGCACAACATGCAGAGCAGTGTCGATGGCGTCCTCAGTGGATCTGTTAGCCCGGTATGCAAACTGGTAGGGGTCCAGAGAGGGAGGAAGGCAGTCCCTGATGTGCTGGAGAACCAGCCTCTCGAAGCACTTCATGATGACTGGTGTGAGAGCAACAGGACGGTAGTCATTCAGGTGGACGGCGGGTGACTTTTTGGGGACAGGAATAATGGTGGAAGTTTTCAAGCAGGAGGGGATGACTGCTTGAGCCAGGGAGCGGTTGAAGATCCTGCAGAAAACATGTGACAGTTGGTGGGCACATGTTTTGAGGAGCTTGCCTGGTATTCCGTCGGGTCCAGTAGCTTTCCTGGGCTTAACAGTCAGGAGCGCGCGCCTCACATCGTGTTCCTCTACGGTGAGTGGGGGGGAGTTGGAGCATGAAGTGCGGGGGTGTGACGGTTGGGGCGAGTCAAAGCGAGCAAAGAAGCAGTTAAGCTCCTCTGCCAGCGATGCACTCGGGTCTGCAGAGGTCGTGTTGCTGCCACGGAAGTTGGTGATGCTCCGTAGACCCTGCCACACCTCCCGTGGTCTGTTACTGGCAAGGTGGGCCTCCAGCCTCCCCTTGTAGGTTGCCTTGGCTAGCTTGATGCCTTTGCGCAGGTCAGCACGAGCCGCCCTGTACTGGGCTTTGTCGCCTGACCTGAAGGCAGCGTCACGGGCCTTGAGGAGAGAGCGAACCCTGCTGGACATCCAGGGCTTCGCATTTGGGAAGGTCCGTAAAGTCCTGTGTAGAGACACAGTTTCCATGCAGAACTTGATGTAGTCCAGTACACAATGTGTGTAGACATCAAGGTCCTGATGATCAAAGAGGTCCCAGTTTGTGTCTTGAAAGCAGTCCTGTAATTCACTCATGGCGTCGTCACGCCAGGTTTTCACAGTCTTTGTGGTGGGCCTGAATCTACGCCTGAGAGGGGTGTATGCAGGTGCGAGCTGCAAGGACAGGTGGTCTGACTAGCCGAGGGGGGCGAGTGGGAGGGCCCTGTATGCGTGCTTGATGTTCGAGTACACATGGTCGAGAGTGTTGTCTCCCCTCGTTGGGCACTTGACATGCTGGTGAAACTCTGGGAGTACAGTCTTTAAATTGGCCTTATTAAAGTCTCCCGCTACTACGTGAACGCCATCAGGGTGGGCCCGCTGATGTTTATTGATGACGCACGCGAGTAGCGAGAGCGCCGTGCTAGTGCTAGCGTCGGGAGGAATGTAAACAGCTGTGACAATCACGACCGTTAGCTTCCTCGGGAGAAAATAAAGCCGGCATTTAACGGACATGAACTCGATGTCGGGGGAAGAGTGCTTCTCGACGATCGTGCTAACGCCGCACCAGTTCTCATGCACGTAAACACAGAGCCCCCCGCCCCTTCTCTTACCGGTGTCCCTCGTCCGATCCGCGCGATGTAGCGAGCGCCCGGCCAGCTGGATGCTAACGTCGGGGACGTCTGCGTGCAGCCAGGATTCCGTGACGGCGATCACACTGCTGTCTCGCACATAGCGGTTTCCCAGGATTTGTAATCCCAGGTCGTCGATTTTGTGGACCATGGATCTGGCGTTGGTGAGGTACAGACTCGGCAGTGGTTGCCTATGGAGCTGCCGTCGCAGCCGTTGCAAGACACCGGACCTGCAGCCCCGCTTCTGCTTCCTCTCTCTGCGTCGCCTGCGCCGCCTCCCGGTCCCGATGACAAGCCACGGTGAGCCGGGCAGCCTCGCCAGTTCGTCCGGAATTTTGCGATCATAGCAAAATTCCTCTGTGACGGTTATTTCGCATCGATATCCAATGTCCACGATGTCCTGGCGGGTATATCGATGTTGTGCCTCAGTTGGTGCCAATAAGAGCAGGCAAACACTAATAAAAAGTAATAAGGAGCACTGGGAGGGAGAGCTGTTAGCCGCTGCGTCTATGCGCGCCGCCATCAGGGATCAGCTTTGAGTCCCTTCTTGTTCGCTATGGTAATGGACAGGATGACAGACGAGGTTAGACAGGAATCTCCATGGACTATGATGTTTGTAGATGACATTGTGATCTGTAGTTAGAGCAGGGAATAGGTGAAGGAGAAGCCCTGGAAAGGAGGGGAATGCAGATTAGTCGTCGCAAGACAGAGTATCTGTGTGAAAATGAGAGGGACCCAAGAGGAAGAGTGAGCTTTCAGGGCGAAGAGACCAAGAAGGTGGAGGAGTTGAAGTATTTAGGGTCAATAGTCCAGAGCAATGGAGAGTGAGGAAAAGTCAAGTCAAGTCAATTTTATTTGTATAGCCCTTAATCACAGACAGTCTCAAAGGGCTTTACATAGCCACAATCGACATCCCCGATCTTAACCCCCAGGAGGGCAAGGAAAAACTCACAAAACCTCATTAGGGGAAAAGTGAGAAACCTTGAGAAGGGACCACAGATGGGGGAATCCCCCTTCCAGGATGACCAGGCTGCAATGGATGCCAACTGGGCAACATTTGACACATACAATGATGCTATGCAATAATAGATGAGATAATATAAGAGTCAATTGAATGAAGTGCCGCTGGAAGATGACTTCAGTGGAGTGGGTCCTCATCCAGGGCCGTAATATCCATGGCAGCATATCCGAAGATGAGCCTTCGATCTTGTACCAGTCAGTTGGTGTAAATTCAGTACAGCCACTTCCAAGTGAATCGCCATCACCTAATTCGGGGAATTGGGAACAGAAAAGAAAGAACAGAAATAGCAAACAGGCCAACAAGTAGTTCAATGAAGTGCTGAAATATAAGGAAATCAGAAAAGGCGCTGCATGAAGACGACTTCGGCAGAGCAGGTCCCTTCCCGGTTCGTCAATGCCGTAATCTTCAAAGCATGTCCCCATCACCTAATTCCTAAGCAGGGGAAGGAGGGGGCAGAAAAGCGAAGAACCGGCAGTAAACAGGCCAACAAATAATTAAATTAGATGCTAAAGTATATAAATAAATTGATCAAATGTCGCGCTGCAGGAAGACGACATCACTGGAACAGGTGCATGCCCAGTTGGTCAATGCCTTAAACTTCCTAGTGGGTCACCGTCACCTAATCCCCCAGCCGGGGGAAAAGGGGGCAGAAAAGAAAACAAAAGAAAAAAAAAAGCGGCAGTAAACAGGCCAACAAATATTTCAGCTAAATGCACAAGAGTATAAATGCGTCTTTAATAGTGTTTTGAACATTTCTACTGAGGTGGCGCCTCTAATATCTGAGGGTAGTGCATTCCAAAGCATTGGTGCCCGAATAGAGAACGCTCTAGAACCTGCGGACTTCTTTTTGGCTCGCGGGATCACTAAAAGACCAGCATTTTGTGAGCGAAGGTTTCGGGACGGAATATATGGTACCACGAGGTCAACGAGATAAGAAGGTGCTCAGCCGTACAATATATGCAAATTGGCTAATATCGGGGTAATATGATCAAACTTTCTCGTCTTAGTTAAGAGTCTAGCTGCTGCATTTTGAACTAACTGCAGACTTTTAATACTCGACATGGGGAGACCCGAGAGCAAAGCGTTACAATAGTCGAGGCGAGACGTAACAAACGCATGGATTAAGATTTCCGCGTCACACGTTGATAGAATTGGGCGAATTTTAGCAATGTTACGCAGATGAAAAAACGCAGTTCGCGTAATATTTTTAATGTGCATTTGAAATGACATAGTTGCGTCAAATATAACACCGAGATTTTTTGTTGAATCCTTTTGGATAATATTACATTTATCGATATTCAGAGTGGTGTCTTTGAGAAGGTACCGATGATGCGCTGGTCCAATGATGAGCATCTCGGTATTATCTGAGTTAAGACGCAAAAAATTGAAAGACATCCATTGTTTAATTTCGGCAAGGCACGCCTCTAATTTATAGCAGTCGCGCGGATTCGTTATATCCAACGGCATGTATAATTGCGTATCATCAGCATAACAGTGAAAACTAATGTTATATTTATTTAAAAGAAGAGAAGAAGCATGTACAGGCTGGCTGGAACGGGTGGAGAAAAGTGTCAGGTGTGATGTGCGGTAAAAAAGTTTCAGCTAAAAGGAAAGGAAAGATTTGTAGAACTGTGGTGGGACTAGCGGTGTTGTCTGGTCAGGAGCAAGTGCCACTGAAGAAAAGATTGGAGGCAGAGCCGGATGTGGCAGAGATGAAGTTGCTGAGGTTCTCTTAGCGAGTGACTTAAATGGATAGGGTCAGGAATGAGTACATCAGAGGCACAGCACATGTTAGGGGCTTTGGAGATAAAGTCAGAGAGGCCAGACTGAGATAGTTTGGACATGCTCAGAGAAGAGATAGTGAGTATATTGGCAGAAGGATGGTGAGTTTCCAAGTGCCAGGCCACAAGTCTCGAGGAAGACCAAAGAGGAGGTTTATGGATGTAGTTTAAGAGGACATGAAAGAAGTTGCGGTGAGAGCAGAGGACAGGGTTAGATTGAGGCAGTGAGTGTGAGGCATGCGCTCCTGGCAGTAAACCCCAGGAAAACCACTGGACCCGACGGAATACCAGGCAAAGTCCTCAGAACATGTGCCCACCACCTATCACACGTTTTTTGCAGGATCTTCAACCGCTCCTTGGCTCAAACAGTCATCCCCTGCTGCTTACGAGCCACCCTGCTGGCTGGGGAGTGCACCAATGCTGGAGGGGCCTTCGTTGGAAGACGAAGGGGAAACTGCAATTCACATCCCATTATGAGGAGAGCTGGGAATACTCCATTTGTGGCGTGTGGCGTTGCTCTGTAATGTAAAAAAGTGCCCTGGAGTGCAGAAGAGAATGGAACGCCTTATGCCAGGTGTGCTCTTAGTCCATTTTTTTAGGGTTTGGTTGAACCTCTCTACACAGCCGCTGGCCTGGGGGTGATACAAGGCGGTCCTGATTCATCCCCCTCCCCTCTTTGAAATTCAAAAAAGTCTGCTGAGATGAACTGAGGCTCGTTATCTGCCGTGATAACATAAGGCACACCCCAACGTGCGAAAAGAGAGGACAGGAAGTCTGTGATGACTTTGGTCATGACATGCCCGGCAGGGAGAACTTCGGGCCACTTTAAGTGGAGGTTGTTCACCACCAAGAGGAATCGCTGGTGTTGAGGCATGCATAGAGCTCACCGCAAAAGTCGACCTAGTTGTGAGTCTGTGATTCCAAGATTCCAAGATGGCGGCGCGCATGGACGCAGCGGCTAACGGTTCTCCCTTCCAGTACTCTTTATTACTTTTTATTTATGTATGCTTGGTTTTTTTAACACCAACTGTGGCACAGTATTGATACACCCGCCAGGACATCGTGGACATTGGTCATCGATCCAAAATAACCGTCTCAGGGTAATTTTCCTATGATCACAAAATACCTGACGAACTAGCGAGGCCGCCCGGCTCACCATGGATTGTCATCGGGACCCGGAGGCGACGGAGAGAGAGGAAGCAGAAGGGGGGCTGCAGGTCCGATCTCCTACTAAAGTTACGACAGCAGCCCCACGAGCAACGACTGCCAAGTCTCTACCTCACCAACGCCAGATCCGTAGTCCATAAAATCGACGATCTGGAATTACAAATCCTGGGAAACCGCTATGTTCGGGACAGTTGTGTGATCATCATCACGGAATCCTGGCTGCACTCCAACGTTCCCGACGGTAGCATCCAGCTAGCTGGGCGCTCGCTTCATCGCGCGGATCGTACGAGAGGCACTGGTAAGAGCCTGGGTGAGGGTCTCTGTATTTACATGCATGAGGACTGGTCCAACAACAGCATGATCGGAGAGAAACTCTCCTCCTCCGAGATCGTGTACATGTCCGTTAAATGTCAGCCTTATTATTTACAGAGGGAGTTAACTGAAGTGATCATCATTGCTGTTTACATCCCTCCCAATGCTAACACAAGCACGGCGCTCTCGCTACTCACGTGCGTCATCAATAAACAACAACGGGCCCACCCTGGTGGCGTTCACATAGTAGCGGGAGACTTTAATAAGGCCAATTTGAAGACTGTACTCCCGAAGTTCCACCAGCATGTTAAGTCCCTACAGTGATCATGTTTATTCAAACATCAGGCACGGCACAGAGCCATCCCCCTCGCCCCCCCTCGGCCAGTCAGAACACTTGTCCTTGCTGCTCACACCTGCGTACATCCCTCTCAGACGCAGACTCAGGCCCACCACAAAGACTGTTAAAACATGGCATGAGACCGCCATGGATGAATTACCGGACTGCTTCCATCGAACAGACTGGGACCTCTTTGATCATCAGGACCTTGATGTTTACACACAGTGTGTACTGGACTACATCAAGTTCTGCATGGAAACTGTGTCCCTGATCAAGACCATTCGGACTTTCCCAAACACAAAACCCTGGACCTCCAGCCAGGTTCGCTCATTTCTCAAGGCCTGTGACACTGCCTTCAGGTCTGGCGACAGCTCTGTACAGTGTGCCCCGTGCTGACCTGAAAAAAGGCATTAAGCAAGCCAAAACGGACTACAAGAAGAGGCTAGAGTCCCACCTTGCCAGCATCAGTCCACGGGAGGTGTGGCAAGGTCTACAGTGAATCACCAACTCCTGAAGAGGTAGCATAACACCGGTAGACCTGAGTGCGTCGCTGGCAGAGGAGCTAAACTGCTTCTTTGCTCACTTTGACTCACTCCAACCGCCACACTCCCGCCACCCCATCCCCTAACTCTCCCTCACTCACTTTAGAGCACATGTGTCAAACTCCAGGCCCGGGGGCCAGATCTGGCCCGCAACCTCATTTTACCATTTAACCTCATCTGCATCATCTTCCTGTTTCTAGCATATTTTCTTCACTTTTAACAACACTGAGATATGAGCCATTGCCATTTATTTGTTACCAATC
>NC_142410.1:214509-222009 GCF_059441095.1 Idiotropiscis lumnitzeri | reverse complement strand
TGCCATGTTTTTATAGCAATAGAACACAATATTCTTTGGGCCTTGCAAAATCTGTCAAAACCCAGAAAAACACTGGGATTGAGGGGATTTGCTCCAGTGAAAATGGCTGTGATTCAATGAGTTAAATGCCCATTATCTTTCACGTATTCTGTACGCGACTCATTTTTTTTTGTTCACAGCCACCTGTGAGATGTGTGGAATGATTGGAGTCCGAGATGCTTTTTATTCCAAAACAAAGCGTTTCTGCAGTGTCTCTTGTTCCAGGAGCTATTCGTCTAATTCAAAAAAAGCAAGCATTTTGGCAAGACTCCAGGTAGGTGTTTGTGACTGTGCTGTTTCATAAATTTGTATCAACGTACTCTAGTGACTCAAACACATCTTCCTGTCTGCTTGGATTTTACTAGGGAAAACCTCCAACAAAAAAGGCAAAAGTATTACAGAAACAACCTCTTGTAGCAAAGTTGGCAGCTTATGCCCAGTACCAAGCAAGTCAACAGAACCAGGCCAAATCAAAAGCTGGTATGTATGATCAGTAATGATTGTTACAAATAGGGCTGCCAAGATTAGTTGACTACTCGCGACCGTAGACATCAAATTTAACAGTCAACATCAGAATCAGAAATCCCTTTATTGTCATTGTACTCAAGTGTGCAACGAGATTAGAGAGCTTCCCTCTCCAGTGCAATACAACAATAATTCAGATAAATATATAAATTAGATAAGAGAATAGTTAGTGCAATGGAAAATAATACTGAATAGGGTATATAAAAACACATCACGTTGCTGTTCTGCAAGGTACGGGTGGTCGTGTGTGTGTGTGTGAGTTTAGAATGGAGATGGCTCTTGGGAAGAAACTGTTTCTCAGTCTATTGGTCCTTGATTTGATGCACCTGTAGCGCCTGCCAGAGGGCATCAGGTCGAACAGGTGTGAGTTTGGGTGGGTATTGTCTTTGACGATGTTGAGAGCCCTTCTGAGGCACCGGGCGGTGTAGATGTCCGACAGTGAGGGGAGAGGGCTGCCAATAATCCTTTGTGCTGTTTTGACTGTCCTCTGGAGCCTCACTCTGTCCGCCTCAGTGCAGCTGCTGTACCAGGTGGAGACACAGTACGTCAGCAGGCTCTCGATGGACGAGTGGTAGAAGGCCAGCAGCAGCTTCCTGTCCAGGTTGAATTTCCTGAGGACTCTCAGGAAGTGCAGACGCTGGTGGACCTTCTTTACCACTGCTGTGGTGTTGTGTGTCCAAGAAAGGTCATCAGAGATCCGTACTCCCAGGAACTTGAACGTATGGACCCTCTCCACACACACGCCTTTGATGCAGAGGGGGGGCGGCACCGTCTTGTTCCTCCTGAAGTCGATGACGATCTCCTTTGTTTTTGCAATGTTGAGTTGCAGTCTGTTGTCCTCGCACCAAGCCGTCAGTCTCTGGACCGCCTCTCTGTAGGCTGTCTCGTCACCTTCCGGGATCAGACCGACCACTGTCGTGTCGTCAGCAAACTTGACGATGGTGTTGTTACCGTGGGCCGGGCTGCAGTCGTAGGTGTAGAGGGCGTATAGGAGAGGGCTCAGCACGCATCCTTGAGGGGAACCGGTGCTCAGCGTAAGGGTGGAGGACGTGTAGGGGCCGAGCAACACAGTCTGGGGTCTGTTGGTCAGAAAGTCCTTAATCCAGATGCGTGTGAGGGCAGGGAGGCCGAGAATGTCCAGTTTGGCGACGAGGATGTCCGGCATGATTGTGTTGAATGCCGAGCTGTAGTCCACAAAGAGCATCCTTGCATAGCTCTGCTGTTGTTCCAGGTGGCCCAGCACAACATGCAGAGCAGTGTTGATGGCGTCCTCAGTGGATCTGTTAGCCCGGTATGCAAACTGGTTGGGGTCCAGAGTGGGAGGAAGGCAGTCCCTGATGTGCTGGAGAACCAGCCTCTCGAAGCACTTCATGATGACTGGTGTGAGAGCAACAGGACGGTAGTCATTCAGGTGGACGGCGGGTGACTTTTTGGGGACAGGAATAATGGTGGACGTTTTCAAGCAGGAGGGGATGACTGCTTGAGCCAGGGAGCGGTTGAAGACCCTGCAGAAAATCAGCATTATTCCAATTTTTTTGGGAATTTTTTATTTCTTTTCATCACTCCCTCACCTACTCCTGTACTTCCTGGTCGTCTGCTTTTCTGTGATGCACATGCACAGTCGTGATAATCCGGTTCATTTGCTATATGAAAGCAGAAGCACTGTGGCTCACCGTTGTTAGCAATGGTGTCTCAAAGTTGAGGGACACGGTTCGCCAAAAGTACTTATGTGATGCAAAGCTAAAACTTTCAACCGCCGGGCCAATCACAATAAACGAGTGTCTCGCAAGAGAAATCTCGTCTCTTGCAGACCCTGCCTCGAATTCCAACCAAAGCGCAATTAACTGTCGCTTACCTGCCTAAATTGTTCGAATGTTGGTTTTTGTGCATTCTAAATGTCATTTCAGACAAAATCAGACACAAATGACCAAAGTACCGTATTTTCGCAGTCATAGGACGCGCTGCCTCAAAGGGCGCAACACCTGTTGAGGGTGCTATTTCTGTCTTTGAAGCACACACTGGGCGCGCCTAGCTCAGCTGCTTTTAGCATAGCAATAGCTCGGCTGCTCGCGCTGACTCAGCCCATGGCATTTCACTTTGCCTCAATACCATAAGCAATCGCCACATTTCAAAGACAGTTGCCATGATACCATTGACAATCGCTATCATTAACAATGACTCTAACCAATAATAGGTATCATGGCAATAGGCTACAAGACTACGTCAGGGGAGGGACTTCACTGGTCACCACACTCCTTAGAGTCACGGTTTCAAAAAAAAAAAAAAAAACTCAGCATACAAGCAAACAATGAAACAAAGAAATAAGATTAACACAAAACATGTATCTCTCATGCCATCAATATACCAAAAAGAAATAAAAATAACACAAAATGATATAGCAATGGCTTCTTGGGAGCCATTAGAGCAATGCCTTCTGGGAGCCACTCAGACTCAGTCAATCACATGGCTGTTTAGAGAGATTTGCATGGCTGTTTAGAGAGATGTGCTGTTATGCTTTGGGCTTTTTGTCTGTTGTCTAAACCTGGGACGTTTCTTGCTTGCAATAACATAAATGATAAGACAGACTACAACATTGTGGACAGCTGCCCTTTTGTCCAGCTTTCTCCCACACCATCACCCAAACACCATAGTCACATAATGTATAGTCATGGTCACTTTGAAGCATAGATGACTCACACTTTGTCCAGCAGGGTGTGCTAACATGCCCTCCGAACAGCCCAATGAGTAAAAGGGTTGATGGTCGCGTGTGATACTTTGTCCATATAATGAGCGCAGTCGCCTTACAAGGCGCTGTGTTAGTTTAGGGGAAGATTTGGGACTTTTAAGTGCGCCTTATGACTGCGAAAATACGGTAGTTGTTTTTTACCTGACGTTTTGGGGATATTGTTACCATCTTGTCAAAATTCTCTTAAATTTTATGCACATTTGTCAGTCTACTCTTAACTACCTTCTCTGAACCTACTAGCTTTTATTCTACTTTTTATTGTAATAGAATAAATGTTAAACTTCACTGTAATAGCCTTAAAGTTTGATTTAGGATTTCCTTAATTCTAGGCTTTTATGTAATTAATAGATCTTATGTTGAGCTTTATAGAATTTATTGTACACAGATGACACTAAAAAAGGAAAACTATCAATTCAAGTTTAAACAAATATTTTTATTCACCCGAGATAGCCACTTTGAAAAAAATGATTAATTATTAATGAAAAATAAACGATAAAAGTGAGAAGTTAAGAAAATATATAAAAAATAAAAAAATTCAACAAATTCCTGTTATAAAAATGTGGCACAGTCACATTGAACAAAATGAATATGAGGAAAAAAAATAATTCAATGACGATTAAAAAAAAGAACATGACAACCATACCGAATTCATAGTATTACACACACGCAATATTTTACGATGATCTACATTACTGCCCGTAGCCATTGCATGACTGTGTTGTTCCACAGGGTACTGTCCAGACTGGGCCAGTCCAAATTTCAAAAATAGATAAGATGAAGATAAGTTGTTTATTTAATTAAATTCAATTTTATTATTTATTTTTAATATTTAATATTTTGAGTTCTATCCACTTGTGAAATCATCATAAAAACACTCCTGTTCTCTACTCTCTTGATGTATCAGATTTTCTTTCTATTTCTGGTCATTTGCGCGTTAGACTCGCGGCTGGTGTATGATCGCCAGTCTTTGCTCGGTCTATGGTCCGGCACTGGACAGTCAGCTACGTTCGAGCAAGGTTGGGGTGAGACATTGCCCAATGAAATCCCGGTGGAAGCCTTCTGTGTCTACCTGCTCCCATCACGGCGAAAGCGGCGTCTTGGCAAATGCTGTGGCCAGTTGATGAAGCTAAAAAGGGAGCTGAAATGCGCTTCGTCTTCTGCTCGATCCCAAACGTATGGATGTACTCTGTTGGGGCACGTTCGAGAGCCTTGCTTGCAACCAAATGTTGCCTGTCCAGGGGAGCTTTGGCTGCGCTGCCGTCCGTGCGTCCTCAGACGCCGCGTCGATCGACAACTTCTGTGAGGGCTTCCCAGTGCGTGCCGATCGGAGGAGCTACGATAGCGTTGTTAAACACCCGGTCGTTGACAAAATGTTAATTCTGAGGGAACTATTTCTGCACAAGAACTTGGATTTCCTCCGCCTGACGCAGACTTGGACTCGCGCCGGTGAGTGGAGAGCGATGCTCGAACTATTACCACCTGCATGTTCTTACTTGGACAGACCGAGAATGTCAAGTTCGTGTGGAGTAACAACTATTTTTAACTTAATGAAGTCGGCAGGGCTGTTCATGTGCTTTGCGCCTGCCATTTACCGACCTTCTAAATACGAGTTTCTGAATGACTTTTCACATTTTCATGCTAAAATTATGCTAGCATATGATTACATCCTGTTGATGGGGGATTTTAAATGGCATTTGTGTTGTCCTGAAAATGGATAATAAATAAATAAAAAAAAAAAAAAAAAAATATATATATATATATATATATATATATATATATATATATAAGAAACATGTACATCTAAAAATGTTAAGGCCACAGTGTCACCTTTAATTTACATCTAAACACGTGCACATACCTTTCAGAAGTTGTCCATACACGTAGTTTTCACTTAAGTTATTATTAATAGCTATGCAGAACTACGCAAATTAAAATCTTAACTAAATGTACTCATTGCGTGTTGGTTTTTGTATTCAAGTAAAAAAAATGGTTCTTAACGATAATTGATAATTTCTTAAATTCTCTGGAGTTAAGGAAAATAATACAGGTCAGATATGTAGGCGGCTTTTATCATCATGAGGGCCTCCACCCGAACGAGTGCAGTCGGAAAAATCACACTTTCTCCAAATCCATCCTCCCATTTATGTCTCTCATTCTCGACATAGCTTTCTCTCCTAACTTCATGTAGGTTCAAATCTCTCTGTTGCTGCCTCCACGGCGCGGGTCAGCGTCCAAGGGCAGGTCATCCCCTGGTTGATTGTCTGGAAGGTCTATTCTGTTGATTTTCATCTGGTTCCATGACAAAAGGCTGGTTCCCATCTGGTTGTTCCATTGTTTATCCATCCCAAGGCTGGCATCCTCCTGCAATCTTGTCTGTGTGCAATAGTGTGTGTGTGTGTGTGTGTGTGTGTCCTCAGATCTCAAATTGTTGTCTTTGCAATGTTTTTTTGCAATGGTGTCCTAGTGACCCCTGCAGTGCCCAATTCATTGTCTTCAGCGCTACAGCCTATGTGGCAAATGTGCTTTATTGTATGCTATGTGTCGATGAAGTGAAGTTAGGTTTGTCGTCAGTTTCAGGTGTAGAGCTTTTTGCCGTCAGTTTGTTTTGTGCAGACTGAATATGTGTGTGCAATGTAAATTTGGAGTGTGGTTCATGAAAATACTATGCAAATGTGAAGTGTACAAATGAAAATTCTACAGAGTTCAACACATTAAAACTTTGTAATCTAAATCTAGCATACGAGAATAATTAAATAGTCTGTAAACACAATCACTGCAATCACACTCATTAAGGTGCGCGGTACTTCTAGTTTCATTTGATCAATGCTTTTCTTTTAATAAATGCTTAATTCCTGTAGAAAATAAGAACCTGCTAAAATTAATGATTGACATTCTGTCACGTAATTGTTAAAGCTAATACTATTAACATAATACAATCTTTCAAGTAGGTTTTGCATCTTGTCTCCAGAGTTTAGCTTGCTGACTCGTTTAGACTACGCCCATACGTCTTAGCAAGGATAGTACTCAGGCATTTAAAACTTAAAACATAAAGAACAAAGAAGAAACATGAATGATATTCTGACCCATTATAGTAGTTATAGTTTTCATCAATCTTTTGAGCTTTAATGAGACATCTGAGTTGACACACATCTTTTGTGATTTTTGCGCCGTTGTGCCACAGGTCTGGGAAATAAATTAAATGTTTCTATGTGTCCCAAGCAATAATGTGCTCATGTACTCCTGTTTGGCAAACAGTGCCTTAAAGAATGCTGTAAAGCCCTGCGCGCACGGTACTCTGTATTTCGCCATCTGCACTTTGCATTTTTTGAGTGTGTGTGAGGTTGCACCATATGTGCTGAGTATCAAATATGTTTGATGATTTTGGCGCTCAGGCGCCATCAGCTCGAGGTTCATACAAAAAATATAGCCGTGTCCTTAGAGTGCATTTTGCTCCTCTGTGCTGGGCGTAAGCTAATGATGGTTGCGGTGTACTGGAATTTACACACGACCCAATTATTTAACTAATTGCTACTACAATCACTTCCTAATTGACTAGCAGAATCATAGTTTATGGCAGCCCTAAAATATTCACAGTGTTGTTCTTTTGAATCCTGCTCTGTTCTTCACACATTCATACATGTTTCGGCCAGTGGTTCCATCTGAAAGCTTTGACTGGGGGCAGTATATCAGTGTCAATAACACTTCTGGAGCTCCAGTCAGCTGTTTCAAACATGTAAGTATGTAGAACTCATGGAAGAGCTAAAAAAAAAAAAAAAATATTCATTCATTCTTCAAAAACACTCTTTCAGGCTCCCATGGGGACAAGCTGGGGAGGTATTGAGGAAGGGGTGAGAATTGAAGTGCTCAACTCTGACACCAACCACTCCACTAAGGTTTACTGGATAGCAGAAATTGTTAAGCTCGCAGGTAAGGCAACTGCTGCTCGCATTTATGTTGTATTGTATTGAGTTGATACCAGACCAAAAAAAATTTTAACGTTAATTCCTCCACAGTAAAAATAATTTGAATTCAAATCTGCTCATTGTTCTTAAAGTATCTGTCCTTCCAAGATGGCTAACAAACTCCATCCATCCATCCATCCATTCTCCGCCGCTTATCCGGGGTCGGGTCACGGAGGCAGCAGCTTCAGCAGGGAAGCCCAGACTTCCCGCTCCCCAGCCACATCTTCC
>NC_142410.1:199509-209509 GCF_059441095.1 Idiotropiscis lumnitzeri | reverse complement strand
AGGCTCAACCCTGTCCTCTGATTATTTGTTTGGCAATATAAAAATCTAATAACGTAATTGTCAAAGTAATTTAACCAGACTGTTTTTTCATGCAATTCAAATGATCATATACTTATACTTCCGTATTTTAATGACCATAGGGCGCACCATATTAAAGGGAGCAGTCTCAGTTGTGTGTGCTTTTTCTGTTTTATGCACACACAACGGGTGCAGCATATTATTCGGCTCAGATACGTCAAAACATTCGTCAGTACTAAAACGATAGCTCGCATTTATGCTGTAACACGTTTTGAGAAAGGCAGCTTCGATAAGGCAAAATTGAGTTTGTCACATTCTTAGCAGTCCCGCAGGTGCTCAGGCAGCTTTTAGGACAACTCAACCTGTAACAGGCTCGCCATATTGCCATTTACAGTATGTGATCACACGTCAGGGGAGGGATGTCACTCGTCACCACATTCCTTACCATTACAGTTTTAAATCAAAACCAATATCAACTGAACAGCATACTATAAAACAATGAAACAACCAAAACAAGTATCTCTCGTGCCATTAATATACCAAAAAGAAATACAATTAACACAAAACATGTATCAATTTGCTGCAAAGCATTCTGGAGTCCTTCAGTCTCATCCAATTAGATGGCTGGTTAGTGAGATGCCGTGAGTGGTGTGCTATGGACAGCATGTCGTGGTTTTATTTTCTTCTCCCTATAGTCTGTAACCTGTGATGTTTCTTGGTTGCAATAGCATTAATGATAAGACAGTTTTCGACATCGTGGACAGCGGCCCTTTTATCCAGCTTTCTCCCTCGCGCACATACTGGTCTGTTGTCAACTGCTGGTGTCAAACCGTGACCAACAAGAGTGCTTTACACAATGTGAAATGCGCTATATAAATGAAGTTGTATTGTATTGTAGTGTATTGTGTTTCTCTCAGTCAATGCTGCGGTGCTTTGTAGTCTCAGACTTTGCCAAAAGAGGGTGCTAACATGCGCGGTGGGCAGGCGCTTTGCTCAAGAAACTTGATCTGTGCACCCGCGCTCTGCATTATAGGGCGCTCTGTCAATTTTGGAGATTTGGGACTTTATGGTTGTGAAAATACAGTACTTTTTTTGTACAGTTTCCCAAAGGGTTCACATTTTTTTCCTGCCACTATGCATTCGTTACTTAGCAACCGATTTTTAATTTGTTGGTGATGCTTAATCTGCCTACTGAATAACCACAGATTGTGATAGATATCTGCCCTTTTCTACAGGGTTCAAAGCTCTCCTGCGCTATGAAGGGTTTGACATTGACAGCAGCAAGGACTTCTGGTGTAATCTTTGTATCCCTGAAGTTCATCCTGTGGGCTGGTGTGCTTCTAGTGGAAAACCTCTTGTTCCGCCAAAAAGTAAGACTGATCCGACCGAGATATTCTCATCTTTATGAGACATCTTGTTTCTGTTGGGCTTTCAGTTGTATGAATGTGTATGCAATATCTTTTGTAGGCATACAGCATAAGCATTCTAACTGGAAAGGATTTCTTGTGAAGCGTCTCACTGGAGCTAAAACACTGCCCCACGACTTTAATGTCAAGGTGAGATGGAAACAGCAATTTTTCAGCGACACTGTAGGTGTGTGTGTCTGTGTGTGTGTGTGTGTGGGGGGGGGGGGGTCGTGTGCGTGCATGTGCGCGTGTGTGTGCATATATAATGTGCCAATTTCCCACTCATTTATATTACACCATATGGAAAGCCCTTTGTTACAGGTCCAGCTGTTGTGAAATGCGCTATATAGATAAAATTGTATTGTATTGTATACTTTTTATTAGGGCTTTATTCACGATCCGATACGTATCCCGATACTTGGGTGGCCATGCAATACGTATTGCGATACTTAAATGCTGAAAAGTATTAACCTTAAAACATGAATAAAAACACAAGTTTTAACTTCATTTGACATTTATTCAAGTGTCATGATTGAATGGTTCCTTACAACAGGCGTGCAAGATAGGCAAAAAAAAAAAACTTAAATCACGGCGCTCAACATTTTATCAAAAGCACCGATACTCACTCCCTAAACGTCCCCTCTACGTAACAATACTTAGTATCGACCAAAATATATCGCACTACAACGCAAAATGATATTTTTCCCTAGCCCTACTGTTTATACTGCTTAAGATCATTAAAAAAAAGTAGAGTTCAGACAATGATATCGTCAGTCAATATTGAATGCATTTTTTAAAATAATTTGAAGGAACAAAATCATCAAAACTACCTGACCTTGCGTGAAAAAGTCAACCACAAAAATCTCTTTTCCACAAGTTCGGTACACCCTCAATTGTTTAAACACGGCCTTCTGATTACTATTGAATTTGTGGGATATGAATTAAACAGCAAAATCTGTCAGTTTCATCCATCTCATAAATAATAATAATATTCCCTTTATTAGTCCCACAATGGGGAAATTCGAGATTCGAACCCAGGCCTTCTGGGGAGACTGGGTCCTGAACGCGGCGCCTTAGACCACGCGGCCATCCTGGCAGCAGTCACGTGCGTTGACTGAAAATGGCATTCGAGTAGCTCAGAGTTCGGGCAACATCCAAGGCGTATTTAGACTAGCGTTGGCGCATTGAACATATCAATGTCCAAAAAACAAAACAAAAAATTGTGTTGACTTTTTTTCAGTTCACTGACTACTACTACTAAGACAATACCCGTTCTATAAATAAATAGAACCTCTTAAAAGATATCAGAAATCATTCAAAAGATTAAAAAAAAGCTGCAACAAAATGCCATGATCCAAACAAATTAAACGCATGGGAATTAACGTAATTGACATCTCCAGCAAAAAAAAAAAAAGAATGCACGCAGTCGATAATACTGGTGGTTGTGTGATGGTTTGGGGCTGCCCTTTTCTTCAGGACCTGGATGACTTGCTGTGAGTGATGGAGTCATGAATTTTTCTCTTTACCTGAAAATCCTGAGCGAGAGTATTTGTCGAACAATGTGCTCAAGCTTAAATGCGTTTTGCTTCTGCATCACCACGATTGAAAACATCAGCGAGTCAAAGACTTAAAAAACAAAATGAAGGCTTTGGATTGGCCTAGTTGAAGTCAATACTTGAATCTTTTTTAAATGTTGTGTCATTACCGTCCAAAGGCCATTATGCCATAAAACAAAACGGAAAAAGATGTACAAGCCAGCTGCACCAGACTATAAGCCGCAGTTTTCTATGTTGAAAAAAATTAGTTTACTGCATGTACAGAACAATTTTGTACTGTGAATGCACATAAAGGTACATAAACAGATTGTTAAAACAGCGCCTTTTAACATGGCAACTACTTGCTGATTAAAATAGATCAGACCCAAGAGAAAAAAAAATAATCAAGATTTATTTATATAGAGTGGCCCTTATTCTGTCCTCAGTGTGTGTCTGAACACAAATTGTCAGATAGAGAACAATCTTCAAGAGAAATGCAGAGGCTGGAGTTAAGTTGAATTGTTTTACTGTTGTCTTCAATCTCTTGAGTATAACTTTCTTGTAAAACTGAAATGATGAAAAAACATATAGTACAACTATAGCATGCCATTCAAATGACATAAGCATACATAAATGATAATATTAAGAGGTGTTCAAAACTTGTAAACAATGTAAAATGTAGTTCATAGCTTACTATAAAGTTACTGACACTCGGAATGCAAGCAATGAACTGAACATGTATATTAGGGCTGGGCGATATGGCTGAAAACTATATCGGTAGGCATGTATGTCATATCGGTCGATATCGATATATATCAAATTATTATTATTATATATATATTTTTCTTTTACAATTGTTGCGGAGAGCTGGGACTGTATGTGAATTTGGGGGCGTTCACCGGAGCGCCTCATCCAAACAGTCACTCAAATCAAAGAGGGTGACCGGACATAGGGATAGAGAACAACGTAGCTTTAATAACACTCCAATCAATTCAACAGAGCTCAATAACTCACTTTCATTCTGGCACGTACACGGCGACAAAAATGTAGCAATCGCGCAGCCACGGCTAACGGACTCGATACGTCTCTCTTAGGACCGTTTAGCTGTCCAACAATATGCCTGACATAAATTAACATAAATACAAGGACCTATTAGCTGCCCGAAAACATGTCTGTTGTTAAATACGCAAATTAAACAGCAAACCAACACCTGTATAAACAGAGCAGTAATGAGGAATTTACAACTATTGAAAATAAAACGGGCAAAAGGGCTGAATTCCGATTTGTTTTATTTTAAAATGTACAACGCACGCCGGCCTCTATTGAGACGGAAGAATTCTGGTGCTACGGGCCGTTTCGTCTAGTGCGTGTCCGCGGAGGGTGCTTGTTAGCGGCTTCACTGCTACGTACGCCCGCCTCCCTCGCGACGGTGGTCTCGTGTGCTGCTGCTACGGGCCGTTTTGTCCCGTCCGTGCGTGTCCGCGAAGGTTGCTTGTTAGCGGCTTCACAGCTATGTACGCTCGCCTCACTTGCGACGGATGTCTTGTGTGCTCCTGCTACAGGCCGTTTTGTCCCGTGCGTGTCCGCGGTGGGTGCACGGCCCGTGCATGTCCGCGGAGGATGCTTGTTCACGGCTTCACTGCTACGTACGCCCGCCTCCCATGCGACGGAGTTCTCGTGTACTGGAGCTCCGGGCCGTTTCGTCCCGTGCGTGTACGGGAGGGGGCGCTTGTTATCGGCTTAACTATTAAGCAAGCGTTTCCTCAATTCGGCCAGTAAGTCCACTTTAGCCACCTGTTTATTTTGGTTTTTGAGTCACGCTAGCTCAGCGGCACGCATGTGTAAGCCTCGGGTTGTATTTCCTCAACGGGAGGGAGTTTGTGACGAGTAGGGCAGTGAATTTGCTCCGTTGTTTTATATATTTTTTTTGCATCGATAATTTATCAATACCATTTTCTATTGATATCATTCACCCACCTATCGCGATACATATCGATATCAAATTATCTCCACTGCCCTAATGTAAATAACATCAAATGTGCAACACAAACGCAATGTTAAATGAAATTCAAGTGTTCATGAAATTCTTTTTGCAGATGACACAAATTTATTTGTATCACATAAAGATATTGATCAGCTTGTAATACTCTTAAACGAGAAGTTATCAATCGTAAATACTTGGTTCAAATGTAACAATTATCCTTGAACATTACCAAAACGAATTATACTGTCTTCAGCAGGAATAAACATAAATATAGCGATCGTGAATTGAACATAACTATTGATGGCAGACTTATTAAGAAAGTTGAGTCCACTAAATTCTTAGGAGTCCATATTGACCAGTCTTTGAATTTTAAAAAGCATATTGATAAGTTGGTTAAAAAAAAAAACTAAAACGATTGCTCCCATTAGAGGCATTACTAACTTTGTATCACTGTTTGAACCTCATCTGAACTATTGTGATATTATTTGGAATAATACTCACCCTACATATAGTGCCAAATTACTCATATTACAAAAAAAAAAGCCATAAGGGCAATATCCGACTCTAAATACAATTCCTCTCCAAATGCCCTCTTCCAAAAGTCTGGTCTCCTAAAGCTTCCAGAATGTAACATTTTTCACAACCTATTTACAATGTATAATGTGGTTAACAGGCTAAATACTAAATGGTGTGAACGCATTCCGCTGTACTCTTCCTCTCACCTACATAGTACTCGGAACAGGTTGCACTTGAAAGGGAAATATAGGAAATTAAAATCCACTCGATTCAGTATATGTTATAGGGGCCCACAAATATGAATGAATTGGATAATGAAATAAAACAATCTGCTACGCTTTCTATATTTAAAAGAAATCTGAAGCGCAAGCTACTGGAGAATTATGTATCTGAAGATTTTGCAGCCAAATGACTTAGATGTTAAACTTTTCTCTTTTACATGGATTACTGAGTTATCATTCGTTATTATTTAAGTTGAAATGTACATGAACTGGTCCATCATATCTGTTTCAGCACCACACTGAAATTTTGATTTACATGTCTTTTCTTTCCCCTTATAAACTATGAGCCGTTGCCTAGCACTGTGAACTTCTTGTATATGACGTTTATATGAAATTGATTACGTCAGTACAAGATAAATCTTTTGTTTGGTGGTGGTGTGCTGGATCCCTGTTCAAAAGCTTTTAGCTTCAGAGGGTGTCCATTTTTCATATTGTAAACACACAGTATTTTGTTTTGTTTTATATACAACATTATGTATGTGTGAATATAAATGAAATGAAATCAAATGTAAATGAAAGGCAACTACTACTCACAAGCAATGCTTTTTTCGGCACAAACGGCGAGCGGAAATTGTGAGAACACGGGCCGTGAATGGCTGTAAACACTTAAAGCTAATGCGTCACTTAGCAGACTATGCGTGCACTTTTAACTGGAGGTGTCATGTGATTTAATGTGCCAATAAGAAGACAAGTTAGAAATATCGGGGAAAAGTTGCGCAAAAGCGCCTGTGGAGGGAGACAAAGCAACATAAATATAGGTCAGCTAAAACAAGTCATGACACCCCTACCGGTGAAAGAAAAAATCCACAGAAAAGCAGCACAGTTGTATTAGCCGCATGGTTCATAATATAGGGGAAAAAATAGCGGCTTATAGTCCGGAAAATACAGTGCGTAATTTATCACCAAGATCTACTTTTGTGACATTTACTGAGCCAGAATATTTACCGTCAGGTCGAGTTCAATTAATCAATATAGCATCGGCAAACTACCCTATCTTGTGTTCCCCCCCTTTTATCGTCACCCCTTTTACAGCTTCTTCTTGCCGAATGATTCGTGCTTTAGGCTCAAACAATGTGAAGAGGCTCGGAGAGAGGCCTCACCCTTCCTTGCCTTGTACCTCTTTCGAAGTTGAAAGATCCAGTTAAGCCTCCATTTACTTTAATCCTCGCCTGTGTGTCCTGATACAGTTTTATAGAAGGATTCTCCAAAGCCATCCATTTCTAGTGATTTTCCTGATTTCATTCAACAAATGGTCTTTTGCATCTCTTCTGATGAAATTTTTGGCGTCAACATTGTATTCTGGTGCAGACCAATGCTTGTTCAATTCTAATTGTCGAAGTTTATTTTAAAAACCTTGATTTCTTTTTTTCCCCTTCCAAAAGAAAATATTTTTTATTCATATTTCTGAATCCACGTCTGTTTTTGCTGTTGTTCAAAACCTCTTAATTTCGTTGTTTGTTTCTGATGTATCCAATCTGATTCTATTAGCAAATGCAGTGTGTGATATCAATCTCCCTCCAATAACTGCCTTTAGAGTGTCCCATCGATTTGGCGAGTCAACCTAGGGCTGGGTGATATGGCTGAAAACTATATCGTGACGCAAGTATGTCATATCGGTTGAAATCGATATATATCGAATTAGTATTATTATAATTTTTTTCTGACTATCGAAAATAAAAAAGAGAAAAGGGCTGAATTTATTTTCAAATGTAAAATTTAACTCCCATGTGACAGAACTACGGACCGTTTCGTCCCCTGCGTGTCCGTGGAGGGTACTTGTCATCGGCTTAACTATTACGCACGCCGGCCTCACTCCTCCGGAGCTCCCGTATGATGGAGCTACGGGCAGTTTCGTCACGTTTGTGTCCGGCGAGGGTGCTTGTTATCTGCCTAACTGCTACGTACGCCGGCCTCCCTCCTCCGTAGCTCTTGTGTGATTGCGCTACGGGCCGTTTCGTGCCGTGCGTGTCTGGGTAGTAGTGATGGGCATAACAGTTCTTTTAATTTTAAGTGAATTGAATCATTAGAATCGGTTCATCAAAAAGATTCATTCAAAAGAATCATTCAGCCGAATTGCACAGACTCGTCCAATGTGCAATAGATTTAATTTTCATAGAAGCAGCCCCATATGTATGTTTCACCTAGCTCTTCGAAAATTTATTGCTATATGTAAACGACTTACAAAACAAAATCTAGGAGCCATATGCAATACCGAACCCGACGCCGGCCATCTTTTATTTGCGTCGAAGTTTGACGTCGCTTTGACAGCATGAGCTGCAGGAAATTTAACCGTAACCGCACAATAATTTCTTACAAACTAATTTTTCCTCCTAGTAGTAGCAGCTTAATCTACTGGCTAAAAAAAGGAAATGTTTCATTTTTTGTTTCTACTTGGTTTTTATTTTTTCATTTTTGTTTTTGTTTTTGTTTTTTGCTCAGAAGAGTATTTCATCCTTCATGATCTTAAAAACTGTTTACTTTTTAACAAAAAAGTTCTGTCCGTGGCAACACTTAGATCACCTATTAAACATCGGCCATTTTAAGGGTCTAAATAAGATAAGCTAAGATGCCCACAATCGGAAAATTTGCAGTGTTACAGCAACAAAGACATAGGTCACACAGAGACGGCGGCGTAATGTAGCCGTTAATGTATAACATCAGCAGCAAACATTCGGAAAAGCAAACCTATGCAAATATGCACAGTAAATATGTACGCAAATCCCCATGTATATACACAATTACATCCCTCTGTCCATGGTACAGAGGGGAAATAAATAAAAATGCTGTGTAATCAGGTGAACTAAAACCAGCTGAGTTGGTCAATAGAACCAGCTGGTTCTGTGCCTTTTAAAGCCACCACCACCACCATTGCTCATTTCTCCTGCTCCATAGCATGTTGACGCTCACCTTACAGTGGTTCTAACTTGAATTGGATATCAGTTACAAGCTTTGGAACTACTGGTAAAGTTTACTCAATCCGACCTCTACTGCATAACAATTCTGATGTATACTGAAACCTTCTACTACCGGTGAGTCCCTAAAAACTCATTGGCCCACTCAAAGTTACTATTTTAGATCATTCATTCATTCGTGTACTGTCACAGATCTGTTTTTGATTACCCCCCGGACACTTGTAACACCCATCAACTCATTGGTGAGTCAAAGCCGACCAATTATTTTTTCCTCACATTGTTGACACAATACTCTTTTTTTTTAATTATAGTAGCTTCTTAAATCTGGTTAGCACGGTCAACTGTGTTCCTATTTAACTCATTGAAGGTTAAGTTAGTGGCGAAGCCAAATCCTTCAACTGATTATACATACTAAAATGGATTTGACTTTTTTTGATTGATAGTATGGAATAACCTTGTTGCGCTACTTTAGAACCATGAAAACACTAATTTGAAAATAGCTTGGAACTAGTTAATTGAAAAAGTGCACTGCACTAGAAATTTATGAACATTTGATTTTCACAAAATGTGAATTTATATTTACAATTATTGTTTTGTATTTTTGATTTATTAAATTCTATAGATTATGTAATTATTGCTTCTATGAATTATGTTTGTGGTTTATTGGTTTCATAACAATAAGTAAATGGTGTATAATTTTGTTAATTATCATTCTGACCTTGTTTTACGTCAGTTTTTTTTTTAATATGGACCACAACCACTTGATGGCGCGCTACCCTAGCACTGGTTAAACGCAGTACAGATAAACTGGAACGAACCAAAGGGAAAAACAAAATCAAAATCAATTCAGGAAATTCATATTAACTGTTTTTTTTTTAATTGAGCCACAGGTACACATTATTTTCGATGAAAAATAAAAGTACAAAAATCATTTGTATAAACATTCCAAATAGCTTGCTTTGCATGACTTGAACAATGTCACAAAGAACAGGAGAAAAGGGTTACCTCTAGCAAAACCTTTTTCTGCAAATGGCTTGCGCCATGGTGCTGTAATGCCATGTGCAAAGGCCTAGATTTGTGTATAGGTCTCTTGTAAACAATATAAATAATGCCATGTGCAGAGGAACTAGTGTGGCCTGTAAACTAAATGCTAAATAAAATAAAAGAAATGTCAATGCAAGCCAAATAAGTGCGCATGATCAGGAAAATGTGCCGTCACGTGTACTCTGGTGCGCAGTCGCAAATTGTCGTCTATGTAATGCACAGTCAGGCTCAAACAGGGATCCATGTTGCGACTCGACCACAAGTCGGGTGAGGATGCAAAATGCTTGACATGTATAAGCTCTTT